>NC_081411.1:620979905-621074905 GCF_030272615.1 Cryptomeria japonica
GACCACTCCCTAGCCGAATGCAGTCCCTTTCGGTCAGGACACAAAAAAGCTTGCAATAAACCCTACAAGTACTATTGATAGTGGCTCATACAAATCTACCATCTCCTGCCATAGGATCTCATAGCCACTAATATGATCATCATTAAACACCTGCCTCAGTGCGTCCCTCATCTATATATTCATAGGGAACAAGATCTCCAACCACGGGGATCCTCAACATCCTATAGACGTTCTCTGGTGTCACTGTCATCTCATCAATAGGTAAGTGAAAGGTGTTGGTGTTGCTATACCACCACTCAGCCAAAGCCATAAATAAACCTCAATTAATCGGGGCATGTCAAGAAAGGACAATAATCCACATCTATCAATAATATCTAAATCCACCTGTATCAACTGGGGGACCAATATCCAGGTCTTTGGGAATCACTCTCGAGACAACAAAAAACCTAAATACTCCTACAAATCATAACATATCACAAAATAATATTTTGATCAATCAAATTAGCTCATTGGAGATTTCAATAAATCTCGGTGAGCACCTATCATTGACTCTCATTTATCATGAGGTCAATCAATTTATCAACCTAATAAGATCACGTGAGATTTCAATCAAATCTTATTGAGCACCTATTCTTGTTTCTCATTTATCATGAGGACAATCATCATCAAATCTATAGATCATTGATCATCACGACAAGAGAAAAATCAACTTTTTCATCATTTTGGGGCAAATGCACTAAAACAATGTTTCTATGCACCAAGACTATCAATGTGTTAGCAAAATTAGTCTATGCACTATGTAATTCAACCTATGCAGTAAAACCCTCTATGCACTAAACAACCTTATCATTGTGCTAATCTATTGATCCTGTGCGCTAAATCCATGTATGCATTAAAAACCCCTATTTATGTGATAGCAAATGCATTAAAAGTGCTAAATCTATGCCCTAGGTTTCTATGCACTAAAACAGACCCCCTAAGCACTAAAAAATGTTTAGTGTGTGCCAAAATGGCAAAAACCACGTTGAAAACATAAAAAATGTGTTGGAAAAAAATCAAATAATTACACAAAAGTGTATTTTTCAAAGCACTTATCGGCAGTCCATATGCGGTGGGTCATTGGTATCGCCTAACTCACTCGAATTGGTGGGTGTGGTATGGAATCACCATTTTCTCCTAGCTCTCTTCTCCAAATCACAATGCACAAATGAAATTAAATGATCTATCTTTTTCACTTTTTACTTTTTAAACAGGGGTAAAAAGGGGAGTAATTAAGTGGGGTGCATTTTTCCACTTGCTCAATCAGGTTAATTGGCAGTGTAAATCATTTTTTTTATTGGGAGATGAATCACATAAAAATTCTTGAAAAATATATATATATATACATATATATATACATATATATATATACATATATATATACATATATATATATACATATATATATACATATACATATATATATATATATATATATATATATATATATATATATATATTGAACAATCATAAAATTTAAAAAAGTGTTGAAAAATCCTATAAAATAAAAAATCTATCTAATTCATCTCCCAAGGGGGGATATGCACATTACTATCTGACAATCAGCATCTAGGGCAAACCAAAAATTTTATCAGCATCATCAAGTGAATTTTATTTGAATCAACGTGTGGCCACACATCACTTCAAAGGGGCAAAATGTAGACACCTATTTCTATCCACTTGGTTAAATAAATTTTATATTTATTTAATTATCATCCATTTAGCTATTAATTAAATCAATATTTAATTAATTCACCCCAACCCTCTTCTTCTATTTAATTAAATAAATTATTCAATTTATTTTATTTGATTCACATGGCCTAGTTTAGACTATTAATTAAAAAAATAAATCATATTTGTTTAATTAATTCCCCTATCACATTTAGTTAAATTGCTATTTAACTAAATCCCTCTCACATTTAAATAAAACAATATTTATTTAAAATCCATCCAATGCAAGTTGCACAATTGATTTAAATAAATTAATATTTATTTAAAATCCTAGAAATCCATCCCACTTGCATTCTCCTACAAAACCCACTTGCACACTAACACTTCTTCTAAATTCTTCTAATCCCTTCTAATTTAGCCCAATCCCCTTCTAGACATTAGCAAATTCCTAAACTAAGGATTAGGGAGGAATCACTTCTCAAAGGCATTAAAAGCTTTCTCCCTTCCAAAAGTTAACCCTCAAAGTCTTCTTAAGCCTTAAAGGCTTTTATCTAACTAACCCACATTTGACCCTTGGTTAGAGACTTTTCTTCTAACTCAACCATCCATCTAACGCTCAAGTCTCTTCAAGCATTCAATTCTTTGACCATGGTTACCCTTTAACCCTTGCACATTCATTTATCCATCAACCTAGCACTAACCTAACCATGCATCTAACCATCTTTTCTCTTCAAGCATTTAATGCCTCTTTTCTCTCCTCTCAAGCCTTCTCATGATGGCACTTGTCACCCTGACATTGGTGGAAGTTGCAAACATGGATTGAGGATCAAGCCCTCTTCATGCAATCCTAGCCCTTGCTAAATCAATTCAATGTTAGCCATCCAATTGCCCATTTCCTCTATAAATAGGACTCATTCTCTCATTATCAAGGCTACACATGCTAAAGGTTATTTCATTATCAAGTGATATAAATTATGCTACACAAGTCTCTCTCACTAGTGCAATTTAGAAGCATTTTAGATTACAATATCATTATCATAGCATGTTAGTTCCATTATCATTGCATAAAATTTTCATTATAGCAAGCTTTGTTATAATCTCATAGATCTTAGTTGCATAAGCATATAGATCATTTTGTCATAGCACGCATTCTTTGAGTTGTCATTCTAAAGGTCAATTGCTTAATGATCTAAGAGAAAAACTAGGACTTGAGGGATCCTTGGAGATACAAAAACAATGGAACTCTTTTAAAAGTATAACTTGTTTTGTCAATTTTATCCTTTGTTATATAATGTTCTATTGGTGTGTCACTAACAATTTGATTATTTGACAGTCACACTTTTGTGCACACACCTACTATATTTGCAGGAATACACAACATTTCTCTGATGTCCTGTGCTTAAATAACCACATGAAGCTCTCCTACTTGAATAGTTCTTGAATGTGGGGAGAAATATGCTAGACAAACGGACACCAACTCTGGACATGAGTGAATGAAGGGAACCAAGAATTATGGGAGCCTTGAAAACCATATTCTTATCCCTATAGAGTCAAGTTTTCACTCTTTCTCCTGCTTAAATCTTCTCTGTAAGCCACCATTGTGGAGATTCTTGGGGTTTCCTCCCAATTTGGCTCTACTAAATAATCCACATAATCTTTAACCAACATTTGGTTAGATATATCTTTATGTTTCACGTGCCCCAAATATTGGTTCCTTCTAGTTGAACTCTTGCAAGCATAAGGGTTGTAACTATAGGCATCTAAAAATGGTCAATGCTTATGGTTTCATACTTTAACATGTCTGCATGACCTTAATTTAGGATTTTCATACTTATTAACATTTCTTCTATGTCACACATTCAATCATTATCATTTGTTGACATTGTGTCCTTCTGCATTCTTTCTTATTTGATTTCAATTCCCTCACATTTCAATTAGGTCTTGTTGATATCATTTTTGAATTGCAATCAGTGGTCGTGATTAGCCTATCATGTCAATTGGACACCGTCAACCCTTAATTTGTGTCAAATTAGGTTTTTGTCCTAGATCTTGATCATATCGATTATCAATCATCCTTGATCAATTGTCAATCAATTTGGATCATTTTTTGATATCGTTTAATCAACAATTGTTAGTCTCCTTATCAATTTGTGATTAATTCGTCATTGGTCTTTTATCATTTGACCTTTCATCAAATTAACCTTTTTGTCAATCTTTGATTGATTTGTCATTGATCTCAATCAATCATCAATTCTTGTCAATCTTTGGGTTGATTAGTCATTGATCATCATCAGTTTTCATCTATCAAATCAATCTTCTTGACCAATTTGTCATTGGTCTTTGTCAATCAATATCAGTTTCATAACATTATCAAATCTTTTACATTTGTCCTTTTGATTGCAGTCCTCATAATTTATTGTCTTTAATCATGTGAGGACCTAATTTATTTTCTTAGTCCATATTTTAGGGTTTGATAATTAATTCATTTAATCCTATTAACATTTCTTCTTAGTTTAAATGAATTTACTTATTTACCCTAAGTGTCACTTTTGAGTCACAATTAAATAATGTTAGGATTCCCAAAGATACTGAGAGGGGGGGTGAATCAGTATCTAACCAGTTAATGGATTTTTTAAACTTATTAAATGAATTGCATGCCAAAACAGTGTACCGGTAAACCAAAAATAATGTAGTGAATAAGATCAGAAAACACAACATAGAAAACACACCATAACACAATATTTTAATGAGGAAACCCGGTGTGGGAAAAACCTCGGTGGGATTTGTGACCCACAATATTCGCTCACTGGCCAATAAGTGAATATTACTGATACAATAGGGGCCTGCACATGCAGGAAGGCCAACTGCCTAAAGCTCACTGCTTAAATACAAAAAGGGAAGTCTCACTGACTTACAAAAGTGGATTATATAAATCCAATGTCATGTACTGCTTCGGTTCAGCATCTACTATGCCAGGTTCAGTACTAATTTAAGCTCATACAACTTCCAAAACCCTATTCAAAGGTCTACCTTAATATTCACATCTGCCTATTACATTCCTTCCATATATTTCGCTTCTTACAAATGATTTACAAGATGTCATACTTATATGAGTCCTAATACAATTCGCCTTGTTGGCTTGCAAAAATATTTTACAATTAAATATAAAATACAATAAACAAAATCTTGTCGGCCAGGGTGTCAGTAAACATCTTTGTCGCTGTTGTTGCCGGTGTCTGTGCCAGTGTCAATGTTTGCCGGTGCCATAGGATTGTAAGGTTTCCATCAATGATAATACCGTCAATCACCTACAATTTCTCATTGGAGTGTGAATTTTCCAACAATCTCCCCCTTTGGTATTGATGGCAACACTCATGAGAAAAAGCCAAAAAGTACATCCAAAAGTGTTGTCCATAACTATCTTACCAAAAACTGTCAATGTGTGCTCCCCCTGAGCAGATGATCTCTTTTGTCATACATCCTTATTCCTTTTTCTCATCCTCTACTACTCCCCCTTTGGCATCAATGACAAAGGATATCATTCAATGTCAATTGAGTGTAGTTCCTGTTATGATCCCTATAACCGGTGGGTTATAAAAACATCATTCAGACTGTTGTAGAATCTTTCACCGTCCTTTAGTGTTGCTTCAGTCCTCTGGATTGTACCGGTGACTAAGTGCATTTTCTCTTCTGGTGTCTTAAGTCCTGGAACAAGAGCCTCAGAAATCTCTTTTCTCAAAGAGATGAGGATATCTAGTTTAGGACCTAGTCTACACTTCAATTCCTTTGCCTTAAATCTTAATTTCTCTTTATCTTTTTAAAATTTTTCAATTTTTTCTTCAAAGCCGGTAATTTCCTATTCTACTACCGATAATGAATCTGATGAACCTATTAAATTGTTAGCAATATCATTGGTTTTCTTTTGTGCTCTGCTGATCTCTATATCTAAATCCTCTGTCAAAATGTTTGTCTTACATGTGTCTCTGTACAATTTCTGGAAGTCCAAAATTGTCTTTCCTAGTGCCGGTAATAATGTATCCATATGTTCCTTACTCTTCTTTACTATCTCCTCAAAGAATTTTTCCTTCTCTTTATACATTTTCTCTTTGAAAGTCTCCTCATTGATTTGAACAATTGATAGAAGATTGTCGGTTATGTACTTAGACAATGTGTCTAATTGGCCTAAAGAATCTTTATTCTCCATGTTACACTTGGGTGCAATCATCTTCAAAATTGGTATGGTGTCATCAATAACCTTATATGCTAGTGCATTACAATCTGTTCTTTTCTTGATTGAATCTAATAATACCTCTATCACATTAGTTGGTCTAAATTTGGTCATGGATGTTTTGGATGACTGTCCAACTACCTTCACAATTTCTAATCCGTCGGTGGTAGAAATAGCTTTGCTTTCCTCTTTCTCTAGAGGGTCAGTTTGTGTCTACATTTCAACTACCAAAGGTTTAGGTTTTTCAGTTGTAGCCGGTGACACTGTCTCTGTATGTACCTGTGAATGAACCTGTTTCTCTACCTGTTTCGCTGTATGTGTCGCTGCCTGTTTCTCTGTGCTCTCTACTGATGGTTTCTCTGATGGTGCCTCTGATGATTTTACAGTGGTATCCACTGTCGGTTTTTCCGTTTGCACCTCAGTACTGTCCATTGTCAGTGATCTAGTAGATACATCAGTATGTATACTAATGATATCTGCCTTTCCTATATCCAAGGAATCAGTTTCCTGTTCAGTTTGTTGTTCAGTCCCAATTTCAATGTTTCCAACTGTATTCTCCATATTTGTCTCAACTGTAGTGTCATCTACCGGTGGCTCAGTTTCCACATCTCTCTTCTCACGTGTTTCCTTATCCACCACAATGTTAACTTCCTGTGTGTTGATATTCATTGTGTATAACACCTCAGAATTAGGATTTGTGTCCTCATGTGGTGTTTCCATACTCTCTGTTTCCAGTGGTGTATCAACATTTTGTGCCTGTGGAGTATCAGAAAGAGGTGGGGGTAAGTTATCTATTATCTTTATACTCGGAGGAACACCTACTTGACCTTTCCCCTTATCCTTATCCTTTTCTTTTTGATAGACTTTTAAAGTCTTTGGTCTCTTAAGCTCTTCTCATTTCTCTTTCTCAACAAAGAATATATCCCACTTGTCTGTAGTCTCTTCTATGATCTCAGTAACTCTGCCAGCCATTAGTGCTACATGTCGGTGACCGGTTGAAAATACAGTCCAGTTAGCCTCACTTATTAGTTCATCAATTTCTTCTATTGAACTGCAAGTAGTTTCTCTATCTTCATCTTTTTATCCAATTCAATAATTGCTGCTCTCCTTACTTCTAACCATCTATACAACTCATTGGGTAAATCATCTACAACCTCAATAAAAAATTTCTTATAGATATCCAAGTGTAAGATAACACTGTTTTCAATGCTTTCCTTTTCATCACTATTAAAAGTATCATACAACTTTCTAATGTTTGATAAGTTGCCATTTTCCGTTATCTCATTCAAAAGGTTTTCAAGTGGAGGGACAACTTGTTTTACTTTCTTTTTCTTTGGTGTCAAATTCTTTGCCAGAGGCCTAACTGCCTATTGTTTCTGTCTTGTTCTCTTTGGTGCAGGAGAGGGTACCGGTGAAGGTTTCCTTTTCCTTACTACCCTTTTAAACTCTGATGGTATTTCACTGTCAGAGGAGGTAGCAACCGGTGAAAGATGTGTTTCCAGTTGTAATCCTTCCAAGTTACTCTCCTTAATACCATTTTTATTCAATACATCTTCCTTGATTGCTTTTTCCCGCCTTGTTCCTTTTCTAACTGTTTGTTCAGTTTTCTTTATTCTTTTCTGTGATTGAATACTACTTTCAATTGTTTCAGCATTTCCAAATATTTCTTCAGTTGGTTCTTTAGGAGCTTCTAGGAGGGCTTTTGCATAAGTTTCAATTATGTTTTCATCTGTCTCATATCCCATTTCTGTAACCCAAATAGTCCTTGGGACCACTACTTCCATCCAAATCTCATCCTTCTTAATTACAAAGCATATCTCCTTCTAATATTTGTCAACAATAGATTGAGATAGCCTTAACCTAGTTTTCATTCTATCCTTCAATGTCTGAAAGTGTTCATTTATGTTCTTTTCTTTGTCATCTCTCTTGTTGTTCAGTATGTCTAGAAGTTGTTTTCCTACCAGTATGTCAAAACCAAAAACCTTTCTACCAATACCGGGTACTTCCTTGGTAATATACAAAATTAAACATACAAGTAAGTCGCCAAATCTGAATGTACCTTTCTTGTCCCCTTTGATCTTCTTTAGATTGTCTATCAGTTCATCCTTTAACCATTCACATATGTCAATCTTTGCATTGTTGTTTACCATGTCATAGGCACTCTTGATACATAAGCTAGAAACAGAGTTTAATCTGTTAGCATGTGTAACTTTGTATCCAAGAATCATGCTGATGAACCTTACATTGATATCCTTTACATTATTTACTCTCAAGGATCTCTTGTCAAAGGTTGTGTCGATTAGGGTCATTACAGTGTCATTTGGAACCTTTTTAGTCTTGTCAGGCCTGCTACCGGTGGAAGGTAAGCCAGTCATTACCCTAACTGCTTCTTTAGTTATCTTGTGAATTGAATCCAACCAAAAGAACTCCCCATGAACTCTACTTAACACAATCCTTATAACATCCTTTGGAAAATCAGGCATACTAAGAATCTCCACAAAACCTAGGGTTTCAACTATCTTATGTTCCGGTTTAACATTTCCATTTACATCACATATAATAGTCTTGTACATGTTTTTGATTTCATTATCTCCTAGTTCTTCTATATGACAATGTATGTAGATTCTAGGATCCTCAACATATACAACTCCTTTAGGTATTTTTGAGAATGCTCCTAGGGTATCATCTTTCCTCGCAATTTCGGGAATAATCTTAAATATGGGTCTAGGGCACTTAACAACTTCAATTACAGTAGGGTTTGCAATGAATTCAAGTGTAGAGGAGGAAGCCATTGTTATAAATACCTTAATCTGCCTTTAGGTAAGAGTGCTTGAATGATTTGCTTCACTTCTCACTAGCCTTCACCCAGGATTTTCATGCTCTCAGGAAATTTGAATGCTCGGTGAATGAAAAAGAGCCAAAACACTTGCTTTATAATGTCATTTCCTTCAACTACCACATTAAATGTCTGTCGGTTAAGTGAAACTTAACACATCTGCCGGTAAAGAATTATTTCAACTTCTCACCATCAACCGAGGGTAAATTAGCATGTTTTTCAATTCATTGACATACCCCCAAAAGGTTTCTTTTCAATGAGATGAAGAGTCTCCTGCCGATGGAGTGATACTCTGTTCTACCAGTGAAGGAATAACTTCATTAACATTCATATCTGACTTTCTGATCCATTGTTTTGAAAATTCTTACTTCACTTCTTCAACCTTCTCTTTACCTTTCAAACTGGGTCCTTTGTTATTTGTTGGTGATGCCTTACTTCTACAAAATTTTGCAATATGTCCAATCTTGTTACAAGCATAACAAGTCACATTTTTTTTATGAATAGCTTTTCCATATCCTATGCCAGTATGTGTTCTATATTGATTAGATAAGTGTCCAAATCTTCCACAAACATAACATCTTACATTCATTCTACAGTTTTCTAAATTATGTCCAACTTTGTTGCATTTAGAACATTGACTGGTGGGTGCATTTGTGTTCTGATAGTTTCTAGATCTACACTGATTTTCTTTATGACCATACTTGTTACAGTTAAAACATTTTCCATTAAATTTGTTGGCATTAGGTTGTCTTACCAGTTTACTGTGATCATGATTGTTTGCAGTACCGGAGCTTTCACCAACTTCAAAGCAAGGCCATTAGTATCTCCATTAGGTATTTGATTTTTCAACATGTCATCAAGTTCTTTTGAACTATTCTTGAATTTCTCCTTGTGTTGATTTGCAGTAGCCAACTCATTTTCTAAGAAATCTTTTTGTCTCATGAGTTCAGTTTTATCATGCTCTTGAAAATTCTTCTCTTGAAAACTGATAAGTGATAATGATGACGAAAATATCTTTTAAACAACTCTTACCTACCATAATAAATGCATCACCGTTAGGGCATAAACCCTAATTTTTCCTTTTACCGCTTCAAATTTTCTGTCGATTGATAGGTAACATATACTGGTTAAGGTCTTTACCGATATAAACCGGGGGTTCAAAATATTTCACCGATATGTTCCCCCTAATCTTTTCTAAAGCTCAGTTTTCTGGTTTAGAGACTTCCACACTAGGTGCAGAAACTGGTTCATCCTGTGATCCTTCCTCTGCTTTCTTTTTCCAAGTTTTATTCATTTCCACTTGAACAATTTCAGCATCAATCTTCCCTTCTGGAGTGATCGGTATATCATCCGATAGGTTCTTTCTCAGTCTGCAAGCTCTGGCAATGTGTCTCGGTTTGTTGCAATGATAGCATACCATTCCAGGTGTTCTCCATGGTCCATTATTCATACTTCCATTCTTCCTTCTGCATGTTGCAACAGTGTGACCGCTACCACGACAAATCAAACAAGTTGCTCTCAAACTAGTTGCTGCTTGATAACCACCTGACCGATGGCCATAGGTATTGTACCAGTTGGGATTCCAGTTCATAGAAGGTTTTGGATAGCTCCTTGAGTCCTTGGAGGATGTCTCCCAGTGTTGTGCAAAACAGACCTACATTCAAATGCTCTATGCCCAAACTTGTTGCATTCATAACAGTTTCCATTGAATCTATTGGATCTATGCTTATTGTTTAGAAAATAAGGAAAATTGTTGTAGGCCTTGCTTCTACACACATTAGCAGTATGTCCTTTGAGACAATTAAAGCAAACAGGTTTAAATTTTTCCTTACCTTTATCCTTGGATATCGGTTGCTTCTTTGATGCTTCAGCTTTTGTTCCAGAGGTCTCACCTTCCTCATACCCAGAGAAACCAAGTCCAGTGGTATTCTTTACCATTTTTGCCAATTCCAGCTTTTGTTCTAGCTTAACAGTACTCTTATTGAATTTGGCAAGTATCTCCTTTGACTTAGTAAGTTCCTTGGAAATAGTAGCATTGGATTCCATCAAGGTTGCATTCTCAGAAATAGCCATGTTTAGTTCACCTTGCATTTCTTCTTTTTCCACTTTACTCTCTTGGAGATGAGTGGTAAGGGTACTGATTTCTTGCTTCAGCTTGGAGATCTCATTATCTTTGTCTTTTACCAGATCTTCAGCTTTCCTTCTGTTCTCAAGCTCTTGACACATTCTGATAGTCAGTCCTTCCAACTCTTTTCTCAGAATGGCTTTAGATTCATTCAGTTTTTCAACTTCTTCAACTAGGGCATCCATGTCAGCTTCATCAGAAGAGCTATTTTTAGTAAGTTCCATCAGTTTCTCAGCATGCTCTCTTCTTTTGGCCAAAGAGGCTTTATACTTGACTTTGAGTCTATCATAGGCTCTCTTAGTCTGAGTGAGATGATGAGTAAGTTCCCTCACACTGTATTCCCCCATATCTCCTTCCAAGTGGTTAGACTTATAGAAAGGTTGGCTCTGATACCAATTGATGAATACTAAGAGGGGGGGGGGGTGAATTAGTATACCGAAAATTACTAAAATCAAAATCTTAAACAGATAACCGGTAAAACAAATTCACTAATAAACCGGTTAATATAAATGCAAACCAAATAGAAAACAAAGAATTCACCCACAAGAGCACAATCGCCATAACACAAGATATTTGACGTGCAAACCAAAATGGGAAAAACCATGGTGAGAAGAAACTCACAAGTAACTATCTACAGAATAGAAACTAGACTGGTTAAGGTTAGACCGGTTAAGGTCATACAATGTTCTTCACCAGAACAGATCCTGTTAGGAATCTAGATCTTTGTTAGGAAATAAGTCCTGTTAAAGACTACCTTGTTAAAGGATTTTAGATCCACAGTTGTGAACCACCTTGTTAGAGGATTTACAAAGGCCTTGCTGGGCCTACCTGGTTAAGGGTTTTAGACTTGTCAAAGATATTAGTAATCAACAAGTGAGTGATCTAGATACTAGCATAGTATGCTTGGTTAGATCCTTGATAGCTCATTGTTAATGCATTGCAGCATTACTTCAATCTTCAATTTCTCCACACTCTATCTCTTCACATAGACTTAATCTTCTCTACAAAGATCGCACATAACCTTTTCTATCACACATCTCATACAACATATCTCACATGCAAACCCTAGACATGATGTCCTTATAAAGGAAACTAATTTCATGTCGGTCCAATAGGATTAGACTACAAGTTCCTAGGTTCAGTACATCTAGACAAATTTGGTAACACGACACAAACACACCGCCAATCGGTGGATGATAACTCATCACACATTACAGAAATACCAGTTGGTAACTCATCACAGAGTAATACCGGTTAATACAATATACCGATTACCAATTGTCAAAAATGAATACTGGTAGATCATAGTGTTCCGATCAAAAGTTAACTACCGCTTGGGTCCTTCGTATCGCTTGTGATCCTTGAACCACTTGGGATCTCCATACCGCTTGATCTCTTCAGTCAATCTGTGATGAGTAAACATCTTCTAAAAAATACCGATAGTCTAAAGACTTTATATTCAATAATACACAATACCGGTTGGAACAATTACCGGTTGAGCATAACTCATACATCAAGAAAGTGTATGTCCATCATGAAGAAAGTGTGTGTCCATCAATGACAATCAAAACATCATCAAAATGCCAATAAGGTCAGTGAAGGAAATACATGGCAATGGTTTGCATTTTTGTTTTCGTGTTTTACCTTCATTATCTCATTGAGTGTATTAGGATTCAATTTTATAAGCTTGTTAGGCTTTAGCAGCTAGGGCTTTCTCCTCAATATGAGTTGTATCATTGACAAGTTCCGGAGATTCATCCTTGATAGCAATAAAGACCCAATCTTTACCCGAGCTTCCACTACCGGGTCCACTTACAAATTCATCATCATCAGAATCATAAGTAATACCAAAATCATCATCACCAACATAGTAACATGTTTTGTCCTTATTCTTTCTATATTTAGGTTTGATTTGATATTTCGGATTAGGTTTATAATTCCTCAAAAATATTTCATGATTCCTTCCAGCTCTTTCAGAACATCTAGAAGCAAAGTTACCAACCTTATTGTATGAAAATATTTAAATGGAAGTTTTCCTTCATATTTACTTCCAACTGGTCCTTTAGGGATTCTTTTGGCAATTAGGGCTTCCAATTCTTCAATTTCTATGTTCTCTCTTTCAATGTCTTCCATCTCTTTAGCATACAACTCTTTCCAATCTATCTTCTGCTTACTGAAGGAAGATGCTTTAAATGCAGTTTCTATTTTAGTAGCATTCTGATCCTCAAGCTCTTCAATTTCAAAAGAAGTCAATTTCCTAAGTAATGTATCTTTGGTAACAAGGGTATTTGACATTGTCTAGAGTTCATTTATTGCAGTAGCTTTTATTTTGTAAGATGGAGCTAAGACTCTTAGAATTTTGAAACGATCTCATCCTCATTAATTATTCCAAAACAAAATTTGATTCCCATGACAATCCCATTCACTCTATCCATGAAAGAACTTATCTTTACATCTTCTTACATCTTCAAATTTTCATATCTCACCCGGTAAACTTCAATTTTTGCAATCTTTACTGCTTGGTCACCTTCATATAGAGTTTCAAGCTTCAACTAGATCTGCTTTGCATTTTCCAGCTCTATGAAATTCAATAATTTTTCATCTGATAGGGCACTTAACAATGCTTCTTTTTCTCTGATATCATTATCAATATTCTTCTATTCATCAGGAGGTGTCGGTGTTCCAGAACTAGGATCATTAGGTGTATAACCATTTTCTGTTATCTCCCATATCTCAACTCCAAGACATCTTAGATGAATCCTCATTCTCTCCTTCCATAATTTGTAATTTGTACCATCAAATCAGGGACTCTTCTTCTAGTAGAAATTAGATGAAGAACTTGATGCCATCGGATCTCCTCAAGAGGTTAGGCTTCTATAGAGAGGACCTTTCTCTGATACCAATTGTTAGAATGAACTAGAGGAAAACTAAGAGAGGGTGGGTGAATCAATTTTCCACAGGTTAAACAATTACTGTAGATTATAAACCTTCTACCATAGATAAATGAGAACAACACTGTGAAAGATAAAGCATGAGAGTATACAAAACCAATATTTTGATGTGGAAATCCTGGCGAAGGTAAAAACCACGGTGGGAAACCCTACCCACAATCAAATAATACTTTTGCAGTAGCATGAAAAAATATTATAATGGGGATTGCACTTGCAATCAGGCCAACCGCCTAGAGGAGACTCCTCAACACAAAAGGGAAGTCTCACTAACTTACATAATCATCGGACTACAATCCAAAGGAAATGAACTGTGGAAATAACATCTCTTAATGCTTGGTTACAGTTTTGGTTAAGCACATTGTCTGCAACACAACCAAAGGACTAAATCCTCATACAACTTGATCAACAACCTCTATCAACCTTGCAAACCTTATTTTGCATCTACATATATTCATTAATTTCTCTATGCATCCAATCCATCCATCATTCATTCATGACCTACAATGAGATCTTACAATCATATTTATACGTTACATAGCCCTAAACAAGTAGATCGGCCACCCTAATATAAATTTATCATTACAATGCATAAAACAATAATTGGATCACAACCCATGTCGACCAAGGACCCAAATAACATCCTCAAATCATCAAACACTTCTGGAGAGAATTTTGGATCACCCGCAACACATTACACCAACCGGGAAAAACCCCTAGTGTCAATAACACATAATATCCTACCTGACCCAAATAGGATCACCAAATATTCATGCTAGCCAATGCGAAGCCACCAAATAATTGGGACATGATCAAGAAAACCTTTAGCACGTTAAGAACCTTTTCTAGAAGCCACATCAAAACCACTTAATCATTTCATCAAATATCACCAACTAGGACCAAAAACATCAACTAATAGTCTAGAACATAATCAATAGCTTCCAAAGCACCAAATAATGAACCAACTGAATATGACATACATATAATCATCATGATATCCTTCCAAAACCAAATCCAATAATTTGAACATATCGAAGAAGAATCTCTGATATCCTCTGCCAAAACCATGTCCAACCGTAGCAAGTCAGCAACTAACCGGAGTAGTGTTGACATCAATGACAACACACAATCAATTCTTGCATATTGCCAACAAACATAGACCTATATTGATGACTTAAGGAAGCTAGAAACAAGGATACCCACCTTCAACACCAAGGAGATATCCTTTAGGCAACAATGTTTATAAATCCAAGCTGAAGAGAGAATTCTCTTACAAGAAAGGATAAGATAGTTGCAAGGAGATATCTTGCAACAATTGTAAAGGGAATCCTTGGAGGAGAAAATATCTTTTTCTCAAAATAAATCTACCTCCAAGAGGAGTTTCTTTGAACAAACATAACATCTTCTACCAAAATAAGGGAAGGGGAACATGAATGCCTACCTTCCTCCTTTTTCTAGGTGAAAGGGGTTCTTGATGAAGGATGGCACACTCTTGACCCAATGTGAGGGGTAAGTTTATAATAGATATACATTTCCAAATAAATAAGAGGTTGTAGTCAAGGATACACACCTCTTACATAAGAGATAATCCTTGAGCAAAAAACAACTTTACACAAGGAATAACATCAAATCATAAGCAAACACCACTCAACAAAGTAAAAGTGGATCCTTAGAAATGATAAGAGAAAGATAAATGCCCCCCAAGGGACAATGATAAGGATTACAAACCCTCTAAGGAGAGATTATAAATAAGATAATGTGCAATATTCTCACATGAAGGAATATTAAATGCAAGAAAAGATGTCCACCAAGATATGTATAATGCAACTCTAAAGAGGAGGTAATTTTCAAAGAGAAGAAGAGAGAATTAGAATAAAGGATCACACACTCCTTGAGGAGATTTTAATCACAAGAGAAAAACCATTCCATGAAATAAAGGACATAAAAGTATGAAAAATGAAAACCCTCAAGGGAATAATGAAACTTTAAATAGAGAAAAGAAATAGGGTAAGATTCTTGCCCCCCAAGCATAGAGGCAAGAATGAAATATATTTCTGCCCCAAGATGATTGTAATTGAAAAAGAATTACCTCTTATGACAAATAGCCCCCAATTAAGTTAACTGCTAATGTCATAGGGTGAAGGGTGAATGGAGTGCTAATGCACTACCTCTTCAGCAAGGAAGAGCACAATATCTATTGTAAGAGATATGTGAGCCCTATCATATAGTTCTTGAATAAAATTTTTGAATGCTTTACATCTCCCAAGAGAATGAGAATAACTATGATGAAAAATACAATGTTCATTACCTTCCTTATGATTAGAATTGTGATTATTTATTATGAAATGAAATACAATATTCTTATCATACTTCAATCTCCAAAAGATTCTAGTATCTAATTTCATTTGGTCATCAATGGGTTTAGATCTTGTCTCTTGTGATTTAATACAAGGTTTGTTAGACGAAGATGGATTGTCATCTATGATTTTAACTATGCTATTATCTACTAGTTCTTACATACTTTTTTGAAAATCTGGACAATCATTAGCATGATGGTCATGAGTTTGATGATATGAAAAAAAGGAGTATTTGAGGAAGAACCCTTAGATGGATGATAATTTCTATGTCTTGCAAGATACTCCTTAAAGTTTTGAATTCTAAGGATATCATCCATAGGTGTATCATGGTAATGTCCTAGCCCTTTGGTACAAGTTTGTGTAGGAGGGTTTATAGGTACTCTAATTCCTTGTTCAAAGTTAC
The DNA here is from genome assembly GCF_030272615.1 of Cryptomeria japonica. Classification (NCBI taxonomy): domain Eukaryota; kingdom Viridiplantae; phylum Streptophyta; class Pinopsida; order Cupressales; family Cupressaceae; genus Cryptomeria; species Cryptomeria japonica. Next base: position 620,996,513 of record NC_081411.1, read on the forward strand.
CAAGTCCTTGTCCTCTAAAACATTGTTTTGATATTATGTTGTAGCTCCTAAAAGAATGTTTTAACTCATTACAAGAAGTATTACGATGAATCTCTTTAAAATTTATAGTGTAAGCATATTTAGAAATAACAAAGGGAAAAGTAGATGAAGAAGGAATATCGTGTGTAGGGATATGATCCTTTCTATCATCATGCATATCCTCTTTGATAGGTTTGGAAGGAATATCATTATCATATAAGGCTTCATCTTTACTAAATGTTATGTGGGGAGACAGATCATGAATGAAATGCATAACATCATCTTGTCTACAAATGTTTTGATGATTAAGATAGGCTCTACGAGAATAAGGGGGATCTATAAAGATGAAATCATAAATATTTTTATCTCGACCCCCTTGCACTAGGGTAGGTGTATGAGAAGAAGATGGTGCTATGTTACTCTTCAATGCTTGCTCTCCATTAGAGAGATCATTGATAGGACTATTATCTTTTTCTCCATTCACATTAGATACCCTAGGAGAGGTACAATTATTAGATTTTTCATAAGCATCTCTAGGAATAGGGTCTACAAAATCTTTTATGTTATCTACATATGTAATGTATTTTGTAAAAAATATCACCATAAAACAACATGCATCATGGATAAAAGCTTCGAGATTTAATTGATTAATAGGAAGCGATTTGGAAATTCTAAAAATGCAATATGTCAAAGTGCTATGGATGATTAGAAGCAATGTGAAGTGAAAGAAACCATTATCCAACACATGATTATCATAAATATAAGTGAAAATAAATTTTATCATATGTGAAATAGAAAATAAGTTAGATCTATCAAGTGTCATTATGAATGTTTAAAATCAGATTTGAAAATAAAAGCTAGAAATTATGAAACCAACAAACCAAATTAACCAAAATAAATTAGGGTTTTAATAAATTTAACCTCTAAATTTATGCAATTTAATTAAAAATAAGATCTATGAATGAAAAATTGAAAATTAAAATACTCCCAAATCAAATCTAAAATAATTAATGCAAATTAGGCAACCCACAAGTTCAATTTAGAATTATAAATTAGGGTTTGTGTGAATTTAACCTCTAAATTTATGTAATTCAATTGAAAATTAAACTTGTAAATGTAAATTTGAATTTAAAAATGTATAAACCATCATATTTGAGAACACAAACTAGAAATAGGGGTGTAAGGAGTCAGATTCACCAAAATGTAATGGTGAAAAATTAGGGTTCCCATCATTGACTATGATAAAACCACTAATTTTTCTTAATACAACATTACATTAGGGAGGAGAGGGATTTAATATATCTAACCTCTCTAGGATTAAGATCCTGATCAAATTCCAGGCCTCTTGAGTGGGCTCTTTCCTCCTTTGAGATTGAATTGATTTGAATTTGTTGGAAATGCTAAAATTAGGGTAAATGTGTGGATATTGAAGAGATCAGGGCATGAATAGTGAGCTAAAATCGTTACACAGAGAAACAAACCTAGATCTAATCAAAGGAATAAAATTCAGATCTTCTCCTTGAAATCTGTCCTAGATTATTAGGACCATGGTGGTGGTTTCCATGGTCCTCCTAACTTTTTGTTGTCTAAAAGCGAACTTGTTCATCTTTGTGAATCTTGTTGTTTCTCTAAAACATAGCTCTATACCTATCCTTGCACATAGTGAGAAGGAGAAAATGGTTGGGAATAGGGATTTGCCTAAGTCAAACCTCAGTTTAGGAATTAACCTTGAATGAATAATTGCAAATACTATAATAAATACTAGAAATATATACCTTAGACCTGCAATTGTTGATGATGATGCTTTGCTTCTTTAATGTAATCAAATGTTGTATGAAATGGCATGAACATGAAAAAACCCTAATCACACACACATGCTTTCTTATGAATGATGTAATTTTTATCCACAATGGTTGAATGAATAATATGTAGCCTTGAAGATCTCTAAAAGTTATTGATGATGAACACTTCACAGATGCAAGGAATTGATTTCTTGATAGGATTACTTTGAGTCTTACACTCAGTTAGGTTGATGAAATATATTTATATAGGGGTATATAGGCCATTTACTGATTAGGCCAACCTCCAATGGTCATGCAGAGCCACAGAGATGTATTCCCATAGGAGGGATGGACCCCTACCCCAATTAAAAAATTGGGCCCCACTAAGAGGGACCTTGGTGATGGGTGTCATGGACATGTCCTTCTAAGAAAGGGACCAAAATGAAGCCTCAGGGAGAAGGTACCCCACTAGGGAATCTATTAGAGGGTGTTCATAGCATCAAAACTAGATATTGTGCACAAAAAGGACTTAGATAGGTGATGGGAATAGGACACGCTAAATTAGGGGCACAAACATGAGATGGGACATTTTGTAATGCTACAAATTTCATGATCATATCACTTGAAAAGTTGTGTGATGTGAAGATAGTGAAAATGTGGTGGTGATTGTTGTTGGAGTTGGCTACTTGTGATAGTGGTTTAAGTAAATATCTTCATATTTGGAGAATACTTTGTCCTTTTGATTCAAATGTTGTGATATTGTATCTTTCCCTGAAGAAGTGATCTTTAGTCTACAAGTCCTTTTGTATCTTAAACTAGATCAGTGATGCGAAGACAATGAAAATGTGGTGGTGATTGTTGTTGGAGTTGGCTACTTGTGATAGTGGTTTAAGTAAAGAGATACATATTTGGAGAAGACTTTAGCTTTTTTATTCAAATGTTGTGATATTGTATCTTTCCTTGAAGAAGTGATCTACATTCTACATGTCCTTTTGTATCTTAAACTAGAGCAGTGAGCTTCAACTTGCAAGTCCTTTTGTATCTTTCCTTGGAGTACTAAGCTTCAACCTGTAAGTCCTTTTGTATCTTTTCTTAGAGTGGTGAGCTTCATCCTTCAAGTCCTTTTGTATCTTTCCTAGGAATAGTGAGCTTCAACCCGCAAGTCCTTTTGTATCTTGTCCTGGAGCAGTGACATTTATCTTGCAAGTCCTTGTGTGTCTTTCCTTGAAATAGTATGTCTCAGCTTGCAAGTCTTTTAGGTGGTAGTGAGCCTAAAACAAATTTGTAATCATTTCATATATTGTGAGTTGACTCTCACTATGGTTTTTCCTTGTTTGTGATATCCATTTAAATATAGTGCTCTCTTGTGTATTGTGTTTCATTTCTCTATTATTTATTAATGTTGATAAAATAAAAGTTAATTTGATTTAATTTTAGAAATTTAAAGTTTAATGTTTAATATTTTTAAGTTTGGATTGATTCACCCCCCTTCTCAGTCCTAAGATGTGTTCAACAGAAAGGGAACACTTAAAGTAAGAGCCCAAATAAGAATGTATCAAAGATCTAAAATAGAGGATAGGACTCATATTCTTGAATTGATTATTAATTCAAGGAAAGAAATGGTCCTAAAATTCATAGATGAATGACAAAACTAAAATGCATGCTAGGAGAGTGGATAAGCGCACCAAGATGGTGTACAAAAAGGGGGGTATAAGTGGACACCTTTTTCCTAAAATCAACTAAACCTAAAATTCAAGGAGCATTTTGAGATTCGTCCACTCAAAATATGAAGATACCCAAAGAACAAAGATTGTAGTACTCTGAATCTAGTTTCTAAACTACCATTTAAAAAAAAAAATTGGATACAATTAAGGGGGTCAAATCCTTCGCGTACAAAAAATAGTTCCTGATTTTTTTTGAAAAACATAACAGTGTTTGGCATGCGCATCAAAAAGTCATAGTTAGATTTAGTATTTTAACAAATCATTTTGTAGAGAGGTATTTAAGAGTGAGCACTAGAAGTTGTGTATTTTTTTGTAATTTTCTATTGAGTATTTTTTATGATTTTTCAAAATGGTCACATCTTGAAAATTAGATGTGTATTCATGCGTGAAGCATAACTTTCAAAATAATGAAAAATGCAAATTTGTTTTTTAAGTGTAAAGAATCAAGTGCACTACAATAATATATAATTTGTTTTAAATTTGGATAAGTAGATCAAAATTCATTAAAAAAAAATGGTACACATATGTCTCTGAGAACTATGGAGACACTGGTAAAAAAAAAACTTTAATATGTTAATGTTGTCCAAATATAGAAAAACTTATATGGTTAGAAATCTCAGAAGATGTGTGAAATTATGGTGGTAATTTTACAAATACCCATTTGATGAGGTGTAAACTTGATGACAAGGAAGTTGAGAAACCAATTTGATAAAATAAAACACATAAAAACAGAGGGAAATGGAGGGAAATCATCCGCAAGCCTCAACCTTGTCATCCAAGGCTATTAATGAGCCTAAATGAATAAGGTTTTTGAAAATAAAAGCGTGAATGGGTATTTTAAATATAAAATCTCAATTGCGGTTTTTAGCCCTAAAACCCGTGCAAGTTTTGTTCATATAAAAATACACCAATCTTTGGAATTATATATGTATGTACATATAGTATGTGTATACATATTTATATAAAATGTCTATGTGTATATGCATATAATATGTGCATGTATGTAAAATACACACACACACACACACACACACACAAACACACACACAGATATATATATATATATATATATATCCCTCCCTCCCTCCCTCCCTCTCTCTCTCTCTCTCTCTATATATATATATATATATATATATATATATATATCCCTCCCTCCCTCTCTCCCTCTCTCTATCTCTCTTTCTCTCTCTCTCCCTCCCCTGCACTCTCTCTCTCTCTCTCTCTCTCTCCTCTCTCTCTCTCTCTCTCTCTCTCTCTCTCTCTCTCTCTCTCTCTCTCTCTCTCTCTCTCTCTCTCTCTCTCTCTCTCTCTCTCTCTCCTTAAGTCCTTTAGGACCTCTATCCCTTTGTCCCCTTTTATCCTTTTTCATACTCTCTCTTTGTCTCTCTTATGGCATCATATGGTGTTCTAACACATGTGTGGCCCCTTAGGATCCCATATGACCCTTAACAACTCCATATGACCCTTTAGGACACCATATGATCCCTCAGGACACCATATGACCAGTTTTAACATCCTAGTACATGGCATCACCCCTTTAGGACACCTTATGACCCCTTTTAACATCCTAGTACACGACATGACCTCATAAGACACCATATGACCTCTTAGGACACCACATAACCCCTTAGGACAATATGATGTCCTAAGGGGTCATATGGTGTTCTAACACACGTGTGGTCCCTTAGGACCCCATATAACCCCTCAAGATGTCATATGACCCTTAACATCCTCATATGTACGACATGAACCCTTAGGAGAATATGATATTGTAAGGGGTAATATGGTGTCCTAAGGGGTCATATGGTGTTCCAACACATGTGTGGCCCCTTAGGAGCCCATATGACCCCTAACGACACCATATGACCCCTTAGGAACCCATATGATGCATTAGGACATCATATGGCCCTAAGGGGTCATATGTTGTTGTTAGGGTTCATATGAGGTTCTAAGGGGCCACACATATGTTAGAAAACCATATGACCCATTAGGACATCATATGGTGTCCTAAGGGGTCATATGGTGTTGTTAGAGGTCATATGGGGTCCTAAGGGGCCACACATGTGTTAGGACACTATATGACCCCTAAAAACACCATATGACCTCTTAGGACACCATATTACCCCTTTTAACATCCTAGTACATGACATGCCCCCTTAGGAAACCATATAACCCCTTAGGACCAAATGATCTCCTAATGATTCATATGGTGTCCTAAGAGTTTATATGGTGTTCTAACACTTATCTAGAACCTTAGGAGCCCATATGACCCCTAATGACAACATATGACCCCTTAGGACCTTATATGACCCATTAGGACATCATATGGTCCTAAGGAGATATATGGTATCATTAGGGGTCCTAAGGGGCCACAAATGTGTTAGAACACCATATGACCCCTCAGAACACCATATGACCCATTAGGACATCATATGGTGTCCTGAGGGGTCATATGGTGTTGTTATGGGTCATATGGGGTCTTCAGGGGCCACACGTGTTAAAACACTATATGACCCCTAACAACACCATATGACCCCTCAGGACACCATATGACCCCTTTTAACTTCCTAGTACACAACATGACCGCTTAGAGAACCATATGACCCCTTATGACCAAATAATGTCCTAATAGGTCATATGGTGTCCTAGGAGGTCATAAAGTGTTCTAACACGTGTGGCTACTTAGGACCCCATATGACCCCTAATGACACCATATAACCCCTTAGGACACAATATGATGTCCTAATGGGTCATATGGTGTCTTGAGGGGTCATATGGTGTTCTAACATATGTTTGGACTGTTATGACCCCATATGACCCCTAGCAACACCATATGACCCCTTAGGGCACCATATGATGTCCTAATGGGTCATATTGTGTCTTGAGGGGTCATATGGTGTTCTAACATTTGTCTGGTACCTTAGGACCCCATATGACCCCTAAAAACATTATATGACCCCTTAGGACCCCCTATGACCTATTAGGACATCATATGGTCCTAAGGGGTCATATGATGCCATTAGGTGTCATATGGGGTCCTAAGGGGCCACACATGTGTTACAACATCATATAACCCCTCAAGACATAATATGACCCATTAGGACATCATATGGTTTCCTAAGGGGTCATATGGTATTGTTAGGGGTCATATGGGCTCCTAAGAGGCCACACATGTGTTATAACACTATTTGACTCCTAATGACACAATATGACCATGCAGGCTACCGTATGACCCATTTTAACATCCTCATACATGACATGACCCCTTAGGACACCATATGACCCCTTAGGACTGAATGATGTCCTAATAGGTCATATGGTGTCTTGAGGGGTCATATGGTGTTCTGACGCATGTGTGGCCCCTTATAACCCAATATGACCCCAAATGACACCATATGATCCCTTAGGACCATATGATGTCCTAATGGGGCATATGGTTTTTTGAGGGGTCATATTGTTCTCTAACACAAGTGTTGCATATAGGGTCTCAAGGGGCCACACATGTTAGAACACCATATGACCCTTTAGGATACCATATGACCCATTAGGAGATCATATGGTCCTATGGGGTCATAAAGTGTCCTAAGGGGCACATGGTGTTCCCTTCTCTCTCTCTCTCTCTCTCTCTCTCTCTCTCTCTCTCTCTCTCTCTCTCTCTCTCTCTCTCGCACGCGCGCGCGGGGTTCCCCCCCCCCCCCCCTAAGTCCCTTTAGGACCTCTATCTCCATGTCCCCTTTTAGCCTTTTCAATACTCTTTGTTTGTCTCTCTTATGGTGTCCTAAGGGGTCACAATACTCTCTTTGTCTCTCTTATGGTTTCCTAAGGGGTCAACATGTATGGCCCCTTAGGGCCCCATATGACCCCTAATGACACCATATGACCCCTTAGAACACCATATGACCCCTCAGGACACCATATGACTAGTTTTAACATCCTAGTACATGACATCACCTCTTTAGGACACCTTATGATGCCTTTTAACATCCTAGTACATGACAGGACCCCATAGGACACCATATGACCCCATAGGACACCACATGATGTCTTAGGACAATATGATGTCCTAAGGGGTCATATGGTGTTCTAACACATGTGTGGCCCCTTAGGAACCCATATGAGCCCTTAGGACCCCATATGACCCCTCAAGACATCATATGACCCTTTTTATCATCCTCATATGTACGACATGAACCCTTAGGACACCATATGACCCCTTAGAACAATATGTGTTGAACATAATGTACTACTAAGAGGGGGATGAATCAGTGGTTCCCAAAAACTCTTTCACCTTTTGATCCTAAGAGTGAGTACTGATTAGCAAAGCAAACACAAGTAAACCTACCAGTGAGAGTGGTTCCCTGTTTGAGCAGCATATCTTCAAATAGGCACATGTGATCCAGTTGGGGCACATTCACTATCAATCATCTCTTCAAATGGTGACTGCATATTTATTTGGTGGGACTCCTATTGTTTCACATCCACACAACATATTGGTGGCCCGCACATACTTCACCTCTGGTGTTGATATGATTTAGGTAACATTCCCCCTCTTTATCACAATCAACCACCTAACATCTTTCTCTCTTGTTGGTAACAACCATGTAATGCCAACATGTCTCTTATAGGTCTGCAGTCCTAATTTCTTCAACACAAGTCAACACTAACTTGTGTGTCGGTGACTCCAATGGTCATTTTGCTAGATGAGCCACTCTTCCTTACTAGTTACCCGCTTGGCTAGATGACATCAATGGTACCATTTCTAGGATTCATCAATGAAAACACTGCTCATCAATCTCCCATACCAATTGACATCAATGACAACACAATGCGAACAATTTCCCCCTTTGGCATTGATGTCAACACATGTAGTATACGACATACTACATATTCTCTTTCTCCCCCTTTGACAATAATGGCAAAGGGCACTGACAGAGTTTCTCTCCTCCTTGTGTCTACCGGGCACTGACAAAGATTTTTCTCCCCTTTTTCTCTAACGGATGCATCTTCTCCTTTAACCTTCATATTTTGCATCCTCTCAAATCACAACATTTGAGATGGAGGGCTCAACCATCAACTGACACCAATTTATATATACAAATCAGAACCCTAATGCATATGCAAGACTGAAACCAATTGAAGGCCCATGTGTCAGTGAATACAACATACCTACCAGACAAATTGCATCATCTCCCCTTGATATGCAGAAGCCATTCTGACCCCAAAATGCTGATATCAAGTGTTGAGGCTGACATTGATACCAATTGTATCTCTTCTAATACCAAATGCATGTTCTCTTGTGTAGGTAACTTTCCCTCTTAGCAAGAAACACTCCCCGTGATCCAAGTGTGATTTCAATTGAATGGGCATTGAAATATCTCACAATCCCAGATACCTCCAAAGACAAAAACATATTGGTACAACCATAGACACTTGCACACCCTATGTGTTCAGAAAGTCTGATACTAGTCAGAAAACATGGCTATCAACTCCCCCTGAGTCATGCATCTCAGGTCCACATTGTCAGTCAGGTCCAAAACCAGAGCTCCAATCTTTACCATATACCATTTGAGTTGTGCATATGTGATCAGTCTAATGATCTATAAACTCCATTATATCTACCACAACCTATGACATGATCCTAAATGTACAAAATGTCATACAATATCATCATCATTCCATAAATCAAACTAGTTAGCCCATAAAGGATGCATGCATACATAATCAACAACCAGGCCAATATATGTCATTTAGGTCTTCACCAATACCACCTGAGACATAAACTCCTCATTCCATACTATCAGGGCTAATGCAATGATCATGAACCTCATTGTCTTACATAACCTACAAGTACCTGTTAGCATACATACCGATAACATCCTCGACATACCAGTTTCTTGTATCGGTCCATCATTACTACCAGAGCACCTTCCTATAACTCTTGTCTTCTTGTGTCAATTTTCATCTGATCCCAATTGCAAATTTTCCAACCATTTACACATGCAGTAGTGATCCATCTTTCATCTATAGGTGTGTAGCCAAGGCAACCAGTACACACACTTGCCATCTCATTTTATTCTTTCTTACTAGCAGCATCCCATTCCTCCATGTGTCCTCTTCCACTGAGGGGGTGAGTGATAAGGTCAGTGTACTGCTCCCCCTAAGGTCATGCATCATATGTGCATTGAATGCACAATGTCGATCCATGGTTGCATCTTCTTGCTTCTTCTTCCATACCTACTTGGTCTCAATCTTATTCCCATTTTCAGTCTTGGGAGAAGGTGTTACCTTCTTTGCTGATGGGTCCTTGCTCTACCAGATTCTACCACATGACTAGAGACATTGTTGTATAATAAAATAGTGTTCATGCCAAACACATGATTGGGGGACCTTTTGTTAAACCAGTTAGGCCATCTCCTTCTGGTCATGCCATTGTAACCTGCTACCTAAACCGGTGGACCTCTTGATCCTGTAGGAGAAAAACCTCTTCTCCTTTTGATCCATGTGTAGCTAGGAAATTGGAAATCATCACAAGCAATTCAATATTAGTCATAGCTCAATCACAAAAGCTCAAATGCAATGATCAATCCTAATTACATCCAATAGAGACATGAAAGCAAAACATTCAAGATTAAAAACTAAGCAAACCAAATGCAGATCTGAATGTCTCCTTCATGTGGCTCCATTGTCCTTCTTTCTCCTTCAAATAGCTTTGTTGTGGATCTCACCTACAAGTGCATACACATGAGATGAAAGCAAGTAGACAAGATTGTAGCGCAAGAATACTCGAAGCGTGATTGATTCGACAAAGTGATTAGATCGATAATGTGATTAGTCTTGATTGAAGAAATTTATCCAATTTATAGACAAATTGGAGAAAAGATGAGATTAGCATGAAAATGATTCGAATGGAAATTCAAATCAAAAATAGCAAAATTATGACATGTATGACAAATTGCTATGCAAGGATTTATGACGATTTATGACAATTTATGACAAATTGCTATGCAAGGATTTATGACAAGATTTTGAAATAGAAATAGACATTTAGGAATTTAGGAGAAATTAGAAAATTAAGTTGGAAATAATGACTTGGAAATTAGGAAATTGATGAAAATAAGGTAAATTAATTAATAATTTCCCATTCATTAATTAATTTACAAAAATAGGAGGAATTGAATTAGAAATTAGGAAAATTAGAAAATTGGAAAACAGAAATTAGGAAATGAAGAAATTAGGAATTTAGTGAATTAATTTTTAATTAATTCACAAAGAGGGAATTTAGAAATTGATGAAAAATTAGGAAATTAGGAGAAATTAAGTAAATCAATTAATAATTTTATCATTTATTAATTAATTCACAAAAAGAGGAATAATTAGTTAGCCAATTAAATTAAACATTTAATTGTGACACAAAGACCTAGGATAAATAAATAAATTATTTAAGCTAGAGGGAGAAATGACAAACAAGGTTAAATGAATAAATCATGAAACCCTAGAAGATGAATTAGAAATGCAAAGATGACAATTAGGTCTTGACAAAGGATTATTGATATCGATTCAATTTAATCATGATTTTGACTGACAAAGGACCAATGTTGACAAATGATGTGATTAATAAATGCGCCAATTGATGAGGGACAATGACTAATTGATCCAAATCGACACGATTGAGAAAGATGATGATCGATGACAAATTGATTGCAAAATGACAAAATTGACAAGAAGACAAGGATCGATGACAAAATAGATTGCAAAATGACAAGATTGAAAATGACCACGATCGATGACAAATCGATCACAAGATGACACGATTGATGACAAATTGATCAAAAGACAAGGATCGATGACAAATCGATCGCAAGATAAAAAGATTGAAAACGACAACGATCGATGACAAATCGATCGCATGATGACAAGATTGATAAGAGGACAAAACCCTAATTACGATTGACAATGTCCAAAATGATGACAAATGAATACGCACATTGATGCGACAGGATAAGATTGACCAAAATCATGACTGAAGATTGTTATCGACAAGACCAAATTCGAAAGCGAGACAACTGAAGAATGCAGAAGAAGGACTTGATGCTCGCAAATGATAAAGACCAAGTGCATGACATAGGAGAAATGTTAATGCAATGCAAAAACCCTAAAATAAGGCAATGCGTAAATGTTAAAGTATGATTCCGCAAGCATTGACCATTTTTAGGTGTCTACACCATGCAACATTTTTTCTTTCAAATTCTCTAAACCCATTTTTATAATGAGCATAGCAGCTATACCGGTTACCATAGACTACATGTTCATCCTTCTGCAATCATGACTTTTATGGTCAAACCTATTACACCTCCGACAGACAACAATATTGTCTTTAGGAAGAGTAAACTGACTATTCCTAGACTTCATTCTGCATTCATATGATCTATGGCCATATTCCTTACATGCAAAGAAATAATCAAAGAAAGGAGGCTTGTGACCTACAAATTTGTTTTTCCAAGCATGAGGAGATCTTACCAGTTTAGTATCTCCATTTCTGCTTCTCCGAGGATGGATCTTGGATTGTCCATGCTCTGTAGCTCTTCCATCTGATCTCTTCTTTTCCCACACTTGCTTTGTCTTTTGGGTGGTAGCATTTCCTTGTCTTCTACCAGTAGGGGTATTCTATCATGTCTTCTCATGTTCTTGCTTCCGATGAAGTTTCCTTCTCCCATCTTTCCTTTTCCTTTGGGATCTATATTGTTCCTCCTTCTTGCAGCACCGGTCTTCACCCTTTGCTTCATGTATTCACTGGTTGTGGTTAGATCAACCTTCTTCCAGGGAGCATCTCTAACTGTGAAGGTCTGACCCTTGCCATTTCCATTTGAGGAGACAAATTTAATATCTGTGTGGGAGGTCTCCTTTCTTGTGGAGCATTCACTAGTACCACATCCTAATCCACGAGTATCCTTGGAATGCTTTTTCTTCTTCAACATTTTGTCCAAGGCATCACTACTGCCATCAAACCGGATTCTTACCTTGAGCTCATCTTGACATTTCTCAAGGTCACTTTGAAGAATCTCATTTTCTCCTACTAGCTACTGATATTCTTTACCCTTGGCCTCTATCTCAGATGCTAGATCATTACACCGACACTCCTTGGTGTCTTCTTGTTGAGTCTTTAACTCTAAGATACATTTCTCAGATTCTTCAAGGCATCTAATCAACTAGTTATGTTCCACAACTACAACATTCTTGAATAACTTGTATTCATTCCTTACTCTACTAAGTTCTTTGAGTGTACTTACAAGTTCTCCTTCAAGATCAACTTCTGCTTCATCTTCTTCTTCCCCTTCACTATCACTGTTAAACACATCTCATCGGTAGGAATGATCTGCATGATCATTCTAAGATGTGTGTCTTTCATTCCCAAATTCTCGAGCCATGAAGAGGTGGGTTCCTTCTTCATCATTGTTGTGGCTACTAACAGATCTACCTTCATCATTTGCAGATACATGAGTTGCATTTCTCATCTTTTCTTCACAAACTGGTTCTGCAGTGGTAGGATCATTTCCATAGAGCTTCTTCAATCTGTCCCATAGGCTTTTTGCCGATCTGCATCTATCCACTAGTGAGGAGACATCATCTGATAACCCACAAAGTATAGCCTTCATTGCTATATCATTGCACCGGTTTCTTATTTTTGCATCTGATTCGGTGGGGGGACTGACTTTATCAGGGCAGCCATTTACAACCTATTAGCAATTGACACCCATTGAATTCATTTTGTTATCATTGATGGCAACAAGATCAAATGGATGTCATATACTAGCACTAGGAGGCATATACCGACAGATACTGGCACCGACACCGACATCAATACTTCATTGGAAGCCGACATCAAGGAGGATTTACTTAATAAATCATTTTTTAATTATTGTCAAGGCCGACATTGAATATATTTTCTAAATGTATTGTAAGGTGACATAAGGCATATTATTTATAATGGGTATATAGGTCAGTCTGCTAGGTCATTTTAAAAAGAGAGATGATATATAGGTAATGTGTGGATATAGGAGAATATAGCAGAACTATATAATGCAAAATATATGTATGAAGATCATTTTGTATGGGAGTGTTATATCATGCAATGATTTGTAGATAGCTTGGAAAGCATTCTTGGAGGATAACAGATACTGGTAGTAGTTCAGGTTTTATTAACTGGAACAAAGCAGAGCCAGAACCGAAACTCTATTTGGCATAGCAGATGCATTCTTGAGTTCATTTTCAGTAATTTACTTTAGCATAAAGCTTGTAGTCAGTGAGGCTCTTTAGTGATGAGCAGTATGCTCTAGGCAGTGTGCCTTCCTGCATGTGCAGACCCCTATTATATGTATGGCCAGTGAACTGATATTGTGGGTCACAAATCCCATCGTGGTTTTTCCTCTTTGAGGTTTTCTACGAATAAATTTTGTGTGTTATGGTGTTCATTTATGTGGATGGTTCATTTTCTTCTTGTTATATGTTTATTTGTTTACCGGTTTATAAGTGTATGGTATAAAAGGATAAAAACCATTCATATCAGTAGAACACTGATTCACCCCCCCCCCCCCCCCCCCCCTCTCTTAGTGTTCTTGGATCCCAATAATTGGAATCAGAGCTTGGTACCTCGAAAGAAGTTTAACAACTTGAGGAAGATCCTAAAACCAGAATATTTGAACATGGCTATGGAGAAGCAACTTGAGATGTCTCTTGAGGATTATGATGCTGAAAGGATAAAGAACTTGAAATTGCAAGAAGAATTGAATTCTGCAAATGAGTTCATTCTTATCCTACAAGAAAGGTTATCATCAGCTCAAGCCAAGAGAAAAGAACTTTTGCAAAACCCAGATGATGAGGAGAAGAATTCTCTTAAGGAGCAATTTCAGAAACTTATTCAAGCAAACATGCTCATAAAGAATGAAATACAAGATCTGACTATGAGGTTATCAAAAGATATTGAGGACAGAAAGAAGAAGGAAGATAATCTTGTTATATCTCTGAAGAACAAATTTGATGAATGTGGCAGTTTTACTCATGAGAATAATTTGTTGAGAACTGATTTGGCATACTCTCAGAACAATGAACAAGAACTTGAAAGACAAATAAGTACTCTGAGAGATGATCTGACTACTGCAATTGAGTATAAAGAAAAGTTTAGGATTAGTGTTGCACAGTTGGATGACTTATTGAAAAGACAAAGACAAATTGATGATTCTAGAGGACTTGGATTTGTACAAGGTGAAAGCTCTGGTACTGCAAATGAAGATCAGACAACTGGCATGCAGAACTCATCAGAATAGAGGAAACCGGTAAGGCAATCTAATTCTTATAAATTCAATGGTAGATGTTTTGTTTGCAACAAATTTGGGCATATGGCTAAACAATGTAGAAATAAAGCAAATCAAAACTATAATTTTGTTCCTGGTCAATGCACAAATTGCAAGAATCAACCAGATAGGTCAAGGAATGACACCAGATATGTTAAAGCCATTCAAAAGAACAATGTTACATGCTATGCATGCAACAAAATTGGTCATATTGCTAAATACTGCAGAAGCAAGACTCAATCGATTAATAATGATAAAGATAATGAGAAAGGAAAGAAGAAGGTAGATGAAATATAACAAGATCACACCAAGAGATGGGTTAGAAAATATGAAGAACCAAGTGGAGATGGATCTACACCAGTAACTCCACCGGTAGAACAAGGTATTCCTCCACTAGCAGGAAATTCCATCTGTAACTGAGGCATAAGCCTTAGGGGTAGGAAAAGTCATTGCTAAATTTTGCATATTACCCTGGAAGAGATCTAAGGAGATCTAGAGAGTTGTGTTCATTATTGATGAAGGTTCATATGGCACAAGACTGTGAAACCGACATCCGTAGGGTTGTTGGCGAAGCATTTATTACAGAAAAAGATTAGGGTTTTATTCACTGATAAAAGGGGTAAGTGAATTAATTTTCACTCACTGAGCATTCAAGCATTCAAAGCGAAGATAAGATGAGTTAAGAGTGAGAAAAAGTATTGTGAAATGATTTCGAGCAGTTATCTGAAGCACTCAATCTTCCATCGGCATTCACTTTCAGATATTTTTCGAAATGGCATATGGATCTTCAGCTCCTACTTTCATTGCAAATCTCACCATTGTCAAAGTCAAGGATAGGTTAAGGCCAGTATTTCAGGAGTTTCTCAAAATTTCTAAAAAGGATGACTCTGCAGGAGCATTTTCTAGGGTTCCTGACAACGTAATGTATGTTGAAGATGTGAGGGCATACATTCACTACACCCTGGATGATTTGGGCATAGAGGACATCAAAAGCATGTATCAATCCATGATACTCGGAGACTTTGGAACCATCAAACTGGAATACAAAGCAATTGAGGATCTAGGGTTAACCAGTATTCTGTAGAACCAGAATTCAAGGATGAAGTTATCAGATACGTTCTGAGCAGGGTTCACAATGAATTTATTTGGCTAGATAGGCCTTACATGATCACGAAGGAGGCTATTCAAGCAGTCACCGACTTACCCAAAGTCAGACAAGAACCTGGCAAGAAAATTTCCAACACAGAGGTCGAAAAAATCACAGGTGCAACTCTTGATAGCAGATCAATGAGGATCAACACAATCACCAACACTGATGTGAAATTTGCAAGCATGATAATAGGTTATAAGGTAACTCAATCCAATCAATTGAATTTTGTTGCTAGTTCATGCATTCATGTTTTATATTAGATGCCGAGGAATAATGCAAAGTATGATTAATGTGAATGGATGAGGAGTGAATTGATGTTGAACCTTGGTAAGATCGAAGGAATCAAGAAAGGCACTTTTAGATATGGAAATTTGATTTTTTGTTTAATGCTTTACTTCCTGAATGAGCTACCCGGTTTAGGGAAGAAGCATTGGGCTCATGACATATCGGTAGGTATGCAGATCAAAGAAGCAATCACCGGTCTTCGTACCGATAGAGATGAGAAACTTTGGGGGTATTTTAAGACATTCCAAGAAAACATGAGGCAAAGGGAGAGAATATCAAAGAACATTGTGGAGAAGTATTCCACTGATATTTGCTTTATGGTAAAAACTGATGAAACTCTCATGGAGGCAGTTGAACCTAGGACAATCTAGATTACAGAGCTTGGATATGAGGTGGATGATAGCATTTTTGAAAAGTGAAAACCGGATTTAACAGGAAGAGAAGAGAGAAGAAAATAGAAAAGATGTTTGCATATGTATAAGATGTAATTTATAAGATAAACACTCAATTGGGTTCAAGATCCAAACAGGCAGCTAAACCGGCAAAGGTTGGTATTGCAAAAGTGAAGAAGCCACAAGTTCACATTTCCCCTATCACTTCTGATTCTGATTCTGAGGATAATGAACCTCTAGCTTTTAGAAGGGTACAAAGGAAGATTGTGGTACAACCACCGACATAGAAAAAGAAGGCAAAGCCTAGGAGGAGACTTGTTAGAAAGGCAACTATGTCTACTGCACCTCCACCACCGGCAAGGAATCCTATGCAAAAGAGGAAACCAGTCATGCCAACAACCACAAGCAAAAAGAAGAAGGGTGATGATACTAAAACTGGTAAGACCACAATGACCTATGATGAGCTTATTGATGAAATTACAAAAGATGGAATATTGAAAAATGTATCAAAGTATTATGAAGATTTAGAAGAGAATGAGCAAAATGAATTAGAAGAGGCTATTTTGTTGTATATAGACATTAATAAGAAATCCTTAGTTGAAACAAGATCTAGGTGGATAAAACAATAGAATCCTTCAAACAACCATCCTCCCAAAACCCCAATCCTTAAAGTTCTTGGATTCTCGAAACCCGAAATCCCAAGAAAGGTGAAATTTGATTAAAGGAAACTTTCAAAGGTTAATTTGACATTGTTGATTTTATTTCTTGATCTTGCAAGAACATCAAATGTCTCAAAAGGAAGGTGAAATCATGGGAACCAATAAGAAAAAGACTAAACCTGAACACAAATTTGAGGATTCACTAGTCACAATGAAATACTTGTATCGAGGACAGGTGACTTTGTCAAAAATTGAAAGTGAAGTTCAATGGTTCACAAACACCAAAATAGATCATATTGACCTAGAAGCCATGAGGACAATGGTATTCCACCATGGAACCACTAACAAGTACAAGAGCATACCCATTTGAACTTAATCTCCATTATTTATTAAAAATACCTTAAAGTAAATTCCAAGCACTATGACTTTTATTCTTGTTGCATCTTCAATTTGTTATTCAATATTATATAGAAAAAAAAAAAGTGATTTTTCAATCCTTTTTGATCTCCCATTTTCATGCACATATCCACTACATATAAATTGTTTGATTTTTACATTTAGTCTTCCTAATCCTAATTCATTCTATCTAGATCAATTATTTTCATATTAACTAAATCTATATATTTATCTAATAAATATTTTATTTATCTTCTTTACACCTATTTATAAACAGCTAAATAATGGCATTTACAAGACTATTTGACATGAGAACTTCATTAAAAAGGTTTAACCACGTTTCTAAAAACAGTCTAAATACAAACAAAACCATTGAGTGAAGACCACCCCAACTTAGGTACTCCAGGCAAGGCCATGATAGTGAGGACCACTCCTAGTTAGGTACTAAGAGCAAGACCATGATAGTGAGGACCACAATCAAAACCATGATAAAATTATTGAGCAAAGGACCAATCTCACCTGAGGAACACCCAAAGTTCAGTTTTTTACTGATTTTTTTTTTGTCCTTGGAATCTTTTGATCACAAAAAAACCTCAAAAGGTCTTTAATGTTCATTGGCGTCTGGCCATGTCAACTGAAACTGCCGGCTCCCTCATATTCTGAATGACCAAGTTTTGAATGACCAAGTTTTGCATAAGGAAAACATAAAATAAACCCAAGTCATTATAAAATTCCTAGAGTTGTAAAATTGTCTTCCTGTGCTTATAATCATGCAAATTAAGCCAATAAGGACAAAAAGGATTATAGAAAGCACATTGGTAAACTAATTTCTCCAATTGAGCTTACGGATAACAACCTGTTTTTTTTTTCCTTTTCTTTGTGATGTAAATCTGTACTCTCCCTACATATCCGCTATATATAGAGGAAGCTGCTAAGAAGTTCCATTGCATAGCTTCCCTGTAACACAGTTTTCTGTTGCTTTCAGAGCTCTTTTTGCATTCTCTCCCATTTGGAGAGAAGCAAAATCCACATTATCTTCTTGGGTTTCTACTATTTTTTTCAAAGAATTATTGGTACTTTCATTCATTTCTAGTTTGTTTATATTTTTTTGTTGTTCTTTCTAAATTCGATTGTGTGTTTTTTACATCAACATTTCAGATCACATTCTGTGATTCATCATAAGACTTTAGAGAGCTCAAGAATAGACAAGGCCAAGAGTTCCTTCCTCATTCTTCTTCTGTTTAGTCAAATTGCACTGCTTTCCAAAGCCCAAAACTAAAATCTCACAGAGCCCAAAATGGTGCCTAAAGTAAGCAAGATGAACAAGATTAAAAGCATTCTGAAGAAGTGTCAAAGCTTAGGGAAGATGAGAAGGTCTTACAGCAGCCTGAGTTCCAACTGCAGGGATGACATTTCAATGTGTGACTCTCCAGATAACTCTGCCTCAAGCCTTGTTCAGGCAGTCATGAGGGATGAAGCTCCCAAGGGCTCTAAAGTTGTGTATGTTGGAAAGTCCAGGAGAAGATATTTTATCAGTGCCCACTATCTGACCCATCCATTGTTAAGGGCCCTTGTTCAGAGATGCGAGGGGGATAACGAGGAGGCATTTGCAGTGTGTTGTGAGGTGGTCATGTTTGAACATTTGGTGTGGATGTTGGATAATGCAGACCCAGAAGCCATTCACAGTGATTCTTTGGAAGAGCTTGCAGAATTCTATGCCTGCACTTAGGCTTCATATCTTCTGTTAAACATTATGGGTGTTTTTAGCTTTCTACTTGAAACAAATTTATGGTCTTCTTATTAAATCTATGTGGCTGACATGCCCATAGAATGTAACATAGATCAAAATCTGGTTTTCTTTTGTATAAACTCTTAGATCTAACTTCCTATTATGAGAATATCCAGATGTGGGTATTGGCTCTTCTGGTTGCCTGCAGCATCAATTGTATTGCTTGAGCTGAGACGAAAGGTCGAAATTTCGGCCTGAACTGTAATTATTATCATTGTAATCGACCGGAATGTTTATCAAGATAGAGAGTTGTATTTTCAATGTTGGTAGAAAGAAAAATATCATTCAAAGTCATTTGATTTTAGATTTGAATAACGTGCCAACTGTTTATATGAGGCGTAGATGCTTTCTTCCTTTACCCTAAAGGAATCCATTGATGCCAGGCCCACAAATATACACAGAGATCGACATTAAAATGAGGCAACCCAACCCAATAGTGTAGTAATTACAGTAAAAAATGAGGCAAGCCAATCCAATAGAACACATCATCTTTGGTACAAAATTTACACAATCGAATTCAGAGTATATATATTTAATATTATGAATTGTAGAAATCTGATGGTTTTAAGTATAATTATAGTTAAAATGTATATCGTTGCAAGAATACTAAAGCCATTAAAACATCAAATTGACTATAAAAAAATTCGTTCATATTTTAAAAACAGATTCCTTCAACTCTTTAAGAATATATGTGAATAAGTTGCATATTTTAAGATGGCTAAATTACAATCTCAAAAGCCCTGGGCATAATTTGTTACTGGGGATCAATGTCATAAAATTGAGCTGTATTCACAATCTTATTTTGGACAATGTATTTTTGATTGATATATTATGACTGACATCAAAATTACAACAAACTGAGTTATATTCACAACTTTACTTTAAACAATGTACTTTGAATTCAGAATCTTATTTTGGACAATATACTTTTCGTGATATATTATGACTGACATCAAAATTACAACATACTGAGTTATATTCACAACTTTACTTTGTACGATGTACTTGGATATTTGATTGGCATCAAAATTACAACATATTGATCAGGTAAAATATTCAAAGAATAGGGTTCATGGATAATAGATTCGTGAAGAAGATGATGTTAATGATGGATGAATTTGAGGCTATCACTAGCCTAAGGATCTCAAAGTTTTACAGGATGGTAATTAACGGCTCGATCTCTTGATAATTTATGATGTTTTTCTTTATTGTTTTTCTTTTTATGTTCCCATATAAATTCTACGTTACATGAAAACCTATTTTTCTTTTAACTTTTCGACTTTTATAATTGATAAAACCCATGCAACCTCTTTCTACTTAATAAAAAACAACCCACTACAATAATACATTGTGATAATTTTCAACTGATGTGCGGTTGATCCACATTTAACCTACAAATTGAACAACCCCAAAACAATTCTACCAACATGAAACCTACCCATTGATCTCGTTTTCTGTCTTAATATATTTTACATTAATCACAATAAACAACAATTAAACATATTACTATTATATTTTTTAAAGGGACACTGGTCATTCAGTAGCATGAGATTCCTGTATTCCACAATCTGATAAGAAAAGACTAAGAATGATTACTACACTGGCTCCTTTCTGTCTCTGAACATATAGACCAAATAATCCATTGTTTGTGGTCTAAAACTCCAGGGAGATTTGGATTCCTTGCCAAATCAGAGCCCACAAATTGAATTATAAATTGCAAAACAGAAGAGAGACTTTTCAGGAATCTGGTAATTCTTGTGTTTGCACGCACCAATTGTTATGCACGTCTGCAGTAGTGGTTAGAAGCATGTTCAACAACCATGGCAGAATATAAAACCCTAATATTTTAAGCACTCGTCTTGAATTTCTAAAAATTGACTTTGCAAAACAGACCCACGTGAAAACAGGCCAGAACAAAACAAAGCCGGTTTCTCTCTGGATAGCCATGGCAGGAGGCAGACAAATTTTTAGATTTTGGCCATATTCTCTCAGGGATGTCTAGTTTTTTCTTCTAACTTTCTCACATAAATACCTACATAAACAGACAAATCTTATATTGAAGAGATAGAAATGTAGAGCTCGGCATTCAAGATTTAAGAATATGTACATTCTTGAGAAGTCATGTCATGCAACCATTTGATGTTTGTATATTTTAACGTGCCATGCCTCTGTGAGGACTGTGAGATGAGGTCACCCACGTTATGAGTTTGTCAGGGCAGAATATATGATAAAATGTTTACAAACTTTCAATGAATAGTTGAAGCTTTTGTCCTTAACTGTTTGATTTAGAGTTTTTAATTTGGTGACGCGCATGGAGAGAACCTAAGACTTGAATTGGGTCCAATGCTATTAACTAGCAGTTGCACGGGAAGTGCGTGTTACGATAAGCTGATAGGGGCTATGTCTTTGCTGGGTCGTTTTTTTTTTAATTTTATTCAATAGTTGTTTTTTAAGTTGATTTATTGTTTATTTTGTGGAGAATGATGTCTTTGTTGATTGTAATAATAAAATGGGTTCGTGTTTGGAAGTTGAATTTAATTTCAATAGTTGATCTATAGCTTTATTTTGTAGAGTGTGATATGTTTCTCGATTGTATTATAGAAGGTATACGTGCTTGCAAGTTGTATTTAATTTCAGGAGTATCGCAGTGGAAGGAGATGTGCTTGGAAGTTGTATTTAATTTCAATAGATGATTTATTTAGTTTATTTGTAGCTTTACCTTGTAGAGCACAATATGTTTGTTGATTGTATCATAGAAGGTATGTGTGCTTGTAAGTTGTATTTAATTTCAAGAGTGACAACACAATGGGAGGAGATGTGTTTGCAAGTTATATTTAATTTCAGTAGTGACAGGACAATAGAAGTTTTTTTTTGGAGTTGCCATATACAACTACGAGTTATTTTTTGGCACCAACGACATGTAGATTTCAATGTATAATTGTCGCTTGGGGGATAGGAACATATTGTCTTTTCTTATCAATGTGATCAATAGGTACTAATTTAAATTGTTCAATAGAGTTGATATAATTCTTTTGTTACAGTGTCAAGTGTTTATGTAATTGTATGGCTGGTGGAATGTAAAAATTGGAGAAGTATTGAGGAAACCGTTATTTTATGTGTAAGTGCTTTAAAATTGTTTGTCCAGAGGAAGTGAAAATATTGAGAAGCTATGTATGACAACCATATTACAAACTGTCAAATACTCTAAAATGTATAGATGTGTACTATGGTTGGGGAGGTAAATAGCAAGAAGCGGGAAGTGTTGATTTGTGTTGAATGTGAAGCTTGGAGAAAATAAATTATCATAGTTGGTTTATATTATTTTAAGTTAAGAGAATATAAAAGAATAGTTATTGTTTGGATGATGGCAAAGTGTTATGTTATGATAGTGAAGCGATTATTATGGTAGCAATTTACATTGTAGGAAAGAGATTTGTAGTGTGCATTGGTGGGTGAAGAATGTGTGAATGAGAGATCAAGAGGAAAACTACCCTTTCCCTCCAAGGAGAGATGAGGGTTTCACTACGAATTTCCCTTCAAACACTTTTCACCCAATTACATTAGAAGAGGAAAGGAAAATCCACTAGATTCAATCTCCACAGAAGAAGATATAATTATGAGTGAAATGGGAATGATAAGCTAATCCCTTCTTCCTATTTGAAATGGAAAGGAATTTATTGAATTGTGTAGTGCAAAAGTGACAAAGAACCAATTATAACTTAAGATCGGAATATGGGATGAAGTTGTGCACATGGATTTGGCATTAATATGTCGACACGAAGCCGCCCTGCAAATTTGAGAAAAAGTTGCCCCGACCATGGCGGGAATGTACACGGTCCTCCGAAAAATCCGCGAAACTAAAAGGGTTTTTTCGCTTCTGCAAATGGAGCCATCCGAAAGTATAGCTACACACCTGCAACCTACACCCAAAAAAGAGAGGAAAATGGGTTGGAATTGAGGATTTACCTCTAGGTCAAACCCTAGTTTTGGAATTAACCAAGTAATGAAAGAAAGTATTTGCAAGTAGATGTAAATGAAGACTGAAATGTAAATCACCTCAAGGGAGGTTGTGATAGCAATGTTGATAGAAATGCTTGTGTGGAATTGAATGTTGAAATCAATCTCCTCTTCAATGGTTGAATCCTTGACTTGAATGCAACACCTAGCCTTGAAGGGAGACTTGAGATGCTCAATTCTTGAAAGGAATGATTGAATTCTCTTGAACACTTGATCGCTTATGCAACTTCACCTTATTGAACTTGCACTTATCCAACTTATGCAAATGAGAGGACAAATACCCCTTAAATACATGTCAATGAATTTGATTTCCATCACAGGCCGACATTGGGGGAGTTTTCCTGCCCACTGCATAACCTTCTATGCAACCCTAGGAAGGGTCCTGCCCCAAAATAGGGTAGGGACAGGGGCGCCACGCTCCTATCCTAGGGGGGAAAAGGGCGCCAGACCCCTTTCCTACCCCTTTTTCCAGGGAAGAGTGTAGACAGGGTGGTGTGGAGGCCAAGGAAGAAGCAAATTCCAAGGGTTGAGCAGTCTCCGATCAGGCTAGAGGATTCAATCTCACGTGCATGAGGACCCTAATCCAGTCAAAAATTGCTAGGGTCGCAATTTTATGACACTACATTTAGCCCCCACTTTAGCGAGAGTATGAGCATACACCAATATTGTCGATAAAGTACAAGGAAACGATATTGAAAGACTTTTATCACGTCAAGCAAGAAAGATGCACCAATCCCCCAATGGACTTAGGATCTTATGACTTCGATTGACAAAGTAAAAGGTAAGATTGAGAAGGAAAGAACCCTGACTGCAAGTAGCAAAGTTACCCTCACTATGAGTCATGAAAGAAAGGATACTAAAGATTACAAAGAAAAACAAAGTTCACTAAGTAATTCTAAGTATCAAGAAGGAAAATATGAGCTGAGTGTACACCCCCATGTTAAAGAAATCGCACGTGCCTTATCGAGAGTGATTGCTTTAAGGTAGAATACACCCAAGAGAAAGAGAAGAGAGGAACCACGTTATCACAAGGTTTTAGCCCCCAATTGAGGAATAGACCCAAGGATAATAAACACAAAACTCAAGGTAGTCTCACTTTCCTCGGAGTTGGTATGTTGTATGATAACTCATGTATATCATAGATGTATGTGCATATAATAATCATCATTCTCCAAAGAAGGACACAACCTTGGAAGAAATGGAAGATAGGATGTCTTTTGAGGTCACCATGAAAGAGACCAAGAAAAGATCGCGATGCTTTGCATTGTCCCCAAGTAGACATTAAGGGAACAATAGAAGAACAAGGATACAAATAGAAGAATGTTCGCAAAAGAGCAATAAAGGAGAGAGAGAGAAGATCTACAATGCTAATATTGCTAATCTAGCAAGACATCCACCTCCCAATCTTGTTGATCACTATTTTGGGAGGGCGAGCAACATGCCAGAGGAGCGATATCGATCACATCAGATGTAGCTATCACAAGATCCAAACAAGGACTATGCTCATGTTCTAAGTCACTTTGTTCGATTCTAGGAGCTAGGATTAGGGTTTGTGAAAACTCATTTGATAAATGTGTCCACATCAACATATTCATACTCACTATCAGAAGTATTAGGAGTTGTATTGCTATTATGAATAACATTTTCACCCATTTCTTCATCAAAGTTTAGAGAAAGAGGATCAAGAACACAAATAGGAGTAAAACCATCACATGTTTTGTGCAACTTATGATTTGGAGATGTAGGTTGAACATCTTGCTTGGGAGAAAAGGGAATCATGTCAACTGTCAAAGTCAAAGGAGAGAGAGTATTTTGAGGGATAGCTTCACGAGATCGAACACAACGTCTTCGTTGGTATTCTCTCGCACAACTATTCTATCGAGTCTTAGTGGAAGGTTGAGAAGGATGAGGAACACTTGAAAAAGTAGGAATGTTTCTCTCCTTAATAGTTCAAGGTTTAGGTTGAGGTCTTTTAGGTTGAACAAAAGGAGAAGTAGGACTCTTCTCTTGAAAAGAGGAAGGAGGTGGAACTACGCCATAGAAAGGAGGAATATTAGGTGTAGGAAGCAGACCAGGTCCATCATGAGGAGGAGGTATAGATCTAACCTTAGGAGGAATATTGTTGTTATCCTTAGGAGAAGGTATAGTCACATCCATAGGAATAGTTTGACGATCTTCCTTAGGAAGGAGATTAGTTCTATCTGTGAGGGGAAAAGCCTCATCTTGAAGAATAATAGGAACGTCGAGTGTTGGGGATCTAGGTTGACTTAAGGATAAGATCATATGTTTCTTCCATTTTTTATAAGATTGAAAAAGAGCATTGCTCCTTGATGGAAGAGATTGAAACTATTTAGGCCAAAAGAAATCAATAGGAATAGCGGGGCTTCTTTCGAATGGGCAAAATAAGCTATGGTTCATGGTTATGATTTCTCCATTGTGAGGAAATTTCAAATGCTTGTGGATTGGAGAAGTAATAGCCTTCATGGAAGATAGCTAAGGATAGCCCAACTTCACACGGAATTGTTGAGAAGAAGGTATGATAACAAAGTCAACATCCATGGATTTAGTATGAACTTCAATAGGAAGGGTGATAGAGCCAATGGTAGGACAAGAGAATCCATCGAATAACTTCACAACCACATTAGAAGCATCATATATTGGTTTATGCACTCATAAAGTGAAAAGATACTCTTTAGTTATGACATTAACCATACAAGAGGGACCAATAAGTGCACCATGACAACCTGGATATCCTTAACCTTCTCAACTATGTATAAAGGGCCATCAGGTGCTCTAATGGTCTCGCTAGGGTAAAATGTAATGCAATGACCCTTAGACATATCTTGTGTTTCTACCATATTTACCAAGTTCGGATCCATAGAGGTGAATTCTTTAGAAGAGAAAGAATTGGGCACAATCTCAATAACGCTAGAGGTATGAGAAGGCAAGGGATCGGTGAAAATATTAAAATTTTGATTAGGAGGAGCTACTAATTTATTCACTTTATCATTCACACTTGCCAAAGATATAGTATTATTGTCAATCAAGTCTTGAATCTTATTTTTCAGTGCGAAACATTTCTCAGTATCATGACCAGGCTGACAATGAAATTGGCAAAATGAATTGTTATCAATATAAGGGGATGCAAGTTTAGAAGGATCAACTGGTTTTATAGGAGGATGTTTGATAACATTTCTATGCAACAACTGAGACATAATACTATGTAAATATTCATTCAAAGGAGTAAATTGTCTTTCTCTTTGGAAAAATTTAGAAATATAAGGCACACCTATTGTAGCATTCACATTGTTGTTGTTGATTGTATCATTGAACTTGGTGAAGCTTTTTGTTGGTTTGAACTTCACAAACGGTTTTTGAACACTCTCCCCCTTATCACTTGGAGCCATAGTAGTGGATTGCTCCATTTGACTCACAACCAACAGATAATTGTGGAGTGTTACGTACAACTGCGGAAAGGAAGTAAACTCAAACAAAAGAAGTTTTTCCCTGATATCTTTTTGTAAATTAGAAATAAAAATTCTTTGAATGTCATTATCAGGTACATGAAAAGAAATTTGAGCACACAAATGCTTATATCTACCAATGAAATCAGTCACTTTTTCTTTAACGCCTTGTTTACAATGCATTAAATCAGTCAAAGTGATTTTAGGACCAATGTTGTTTTGAAATTGTTGGATGAAATAATTTGCCAATTGTTGAAAAGAAGTGATAGAATAAGAAGGCAAAGAGAAATACCATTGTAAAGCCTTATCTCTTAGTGTTCTTGTAAACAATTTTGCAAGCAATCTTTGATCATAAGCAAAATCGGTACACAATGTTTGAAATGTTTTGACATGCGTAAGAGGATCACCTTTCCATTATAGAGTTCCAATTGAGGGATCTCAACATGTTTAGGTGGCACGACTTTAACAATATCAAGTGAAAATGGGCTCGCAACATCAAAGGTGGGCACACTAAACTTGGATTGACTCATAGAAGCAATTTGTTGTTGTAAGGAAGACACAGTTTGAGCAAGATTGTTAATTGTCACCTCGGTAGAAGAATTGATGTTAGACATAGTTGATTGAGAAGGTGGTGTGATATTATTGAAAGAAGGCATGGACTAAGAATAAGGTGGTGGAACATTATGATAAGTAGGCATAGGTGATGATTAAGTAGGAAAAGGGAAACTTAAAGGAGGAACAAAGTTGTTGAAAGAATTTCCCCCTTGTGTCACATTGATTGGTTGAGGAATAATAGGAATACTTATGGAAGACATAGGTAAAGATGGAGGATTAAATGAAGAAGAGGGATTGCCCCCATGACCAATGGTTGTAGAAATGACATTTTGAGTTGATGTACACATGATGTTGGAGGTAAAAGTAGGAATACTAGTCATAAGAGTAGTCAAAGGAATTGAAGGATTAACTTGTGTTGAAGGTTGTGAATAACCTAGGGTTTCGACACAACTCTTGATAGGCATGACATTAGAATAAAAAATATGTGTAATGCCACATAGTATATCAATTGCATTCTTATCACTTTGAATCATGCGCTTAAGGCCTTCAATTAATGGAAGAGCTTCACTATTAGGGTATTCTTGGGACATCCATTGTTGAAAGTTATCAAATTGATTGTCCAATGTGGAAAGTTGATCTATATAGACTCTAGTTAAAGATTCTTCTTCATCATGGGATTCCTCAGTGGGGTGAATAGGCACATGTTTAGGATAAGAAGAACTAGCATGATCCACGTTAAAGAAGTCACCCAAATTAGGCTCCATCTCCTCAGTAATTAAACCTTGGGAGGCCTTAATTCTAATGCTTTGTCTAACGGGGATAGTATAGGTAGGACTAATAGTGGTAAAACTCATGCACTAGAGGGAAAATTTGAATTTTGAATTTTGGCACAAAGCTTACAAAATTGATTAATGCAAAAGTTAAGAAAATACTGATTAAACAATTTGAACTTTGTTGGAAGAAGAGGATGACACAATTTCCAAAACTGAAAGGAAAATGGAATTTTAAAATTAGGGCCAAGGGAATACCACTTAATTTTAAAATCAGAATTTTTAAATTTTTCTTGAAATTTGAAATGTTGAATTTTGGAGGTATTTTTTATTCTAAAGGGATAAAAAATTGACAAAATCAGCGAATCTTCTAGATTTAGGCTAGTAAATATAGTCATAACAGTCTCCCGAAATTTTGGGAAAAAAAGCCGAGGACCGTGGTGAGAACGCACATGGTCCTACCAACGTTTTTCAAAATTTTCAAGGATGAATATTACGATGATTCCAAAGCTAAACCCCCAAAATTAGAGAATTTAACGATTTATAGATGGGAAAAATTTAAGGTTCAAATGTAAAAATAGGACCCTTTTAGGGTTTTGAAGAAAGAGAGGAAATGAATTGCAATTTTGAAAAAGGTCAAACCTAATGGATAGAGACACCTTGGAAAATGTTTAGGAATCTGAATTTGAATGAAATTGGTTGAAATTTGCACAAAATCCAATTAAATTTGAAAATTAGGGTTTTATGACCTAACCACTTAATTTTGAAATTTGAATTTTGGGAAAAGGAGGGAAATTGAAAATTTGAATTGTAGGAATGAATACAAGTCCGAGAACAATCAGAAATCTGAAAATCAAATGGAAATCCAATTTTTGCACAAGTTTAAGATGATTTTTGAAAATTAGGGTTTTAACAAGTAACCTCTTAATTTTGTAAATTTGAATTGCAAATTGAACAAGATAATGAGGAAATTAGTTTTGACAAACAAAACAATTTTCAGATCTAAGATAACTACAAGCAATTTTTACAAATCACAAGTTCAATTTTAATTATAAAAACTAGGGTTTTTAATGATTTAACCACTAAGCTTGCAGAAAATTTAGACTTGCAAATGAAAAATATGCAATTTTGTTCAAAGGAAAGCATGCAAGATGTCGCTTTCACCAAAATGTAATGGGGCCAATTTGCATTGGTGGGTGAAGAATGTGTGAATGAGAGATCAAGAGGAAAACTATCGTTTCCCTCCAAGGAGAGATGAGAGTTTCACTATGAATTTCCCTTAAAACACTTTTCACCCAATTAAATTAGAAGATGAGAGGAAAATCCACTAGATTCAATCTCCAGAGAAGAATATATAATTCTGAGTCAAATGGGAATGATAAGCCAATCCCCTCTTCCTATTTGAAATGGAAATGAATTAATTGAATTGTGTAGTGCAAAAGTGACAAAGAATTGATTATAACTTAAGATAGGAATATGGGATGAAGTTGTGCACCTAGATCTGGTAGTAATATGCCAAGACGAAGCTGCCCTATAAATTTGAGGATAAGTTGCTCGGACCCTGGCGGGAATGTACACGATCCTCCAAAAAATCCACGAAACAAAAAGGGTTTTTTCACTTCTGCAAATGGAGCTCGAATCCGAAAGTACAGTTGCACACCTGCAACCTACACACCCAAAAGAGAGGAAAATGGGATGGGATTGGGGGTTTGCCTTTAGTTCAAACCATAGTTTTGGAATTAACCAAGTAATGGAAGAAAGTATTTGCAAGTAGATGAAAATGAAGACTGAAATGTAAATCACCTCAAGCGATGTTGTGATAGCAATGTTGATAGAAATGCTTGTGTGGAATTGAATGTTGAAATCAATCTCCTCTTCAATGGTTGAATCCTTGAATTGAATGCAACACCTAGCCTTGAAGGGAGACTTGAGATGCTCAATGCTTGAAAGAAATGCTTGAATGCTTGAATTCTCTCGAACGCTTGATCGCTTATGAAACTTCACCTTATTGAACTTCCACTTGTCCAACTTATGCAAATGAGAGGACAAACTCCCCTTAAATACATGTCAATGAATTTGATTTTCATCACAGGCCGACATCGGTGGAGTTTTCCCACTCACTGCACAAACTTCTATGCAACCCTAGGAAGGGTCCTGCCCCAAAATAGGGTAGGGACAGGGGTGCCACGCTCCTGTCCTATGGGGGACAAGGGCACCACACCCCTTTCCTACCCCTTTCTCCAAGGCAGAGTGTAGACAGGGTGGTGCGGAGGCCAAGGAAGAAGCAGATTCCAAGGGTTGATCAGTCTCTGATCTCCGAGCAGGCTAGAGGATTCAATCTCACGTGCATGAGGACCCTAATGTAGTCGAAAAATTGCTTGGGTCGCAATATTATGGCACTACAAGATTTTATAATGCTTTTGTTTACTTTTACCATTCATGTATGTAAATGTTTGGTCGGCATTATAGGATTATTAATTTTTTTTGTGTGGTAACAATGGTATATGAATGTAAATCTAAATTTTTTTGTAGTTGCAGGAATTGGTATTATTTTCCCAAATATGATACAATTGCTTTAATTTTTACATTTTTTATATTGCAAAGTATGAGATGGATTTTGTTTAGGAGAAATTACTATATTAAAGAGAGATAATAAGCTTCGATATAATAATACGAGTATGTAGTTGAAAGAGACATCAACATTATTATTCCAAAAGATGTTAGAAGCAAACAACAATAAGTCAATAACAAACCGTTTATGACAATAAAAGATTTTTTAATTTTTTTTTGTGTGTGAAATATTTAGTATGAAATGACAAAAGCAATTTACAAAAAAATGAGGGTTTATACATTGAAATAGTTATATTATTGTATTCACTCATTTTCCATAATCACTACTAAAGATAATTGCAAAAGTAAATGAAAAGGGAAAACAAAGGTAATAGAAAATTTATTGTATTATTGTATTATTGGTTAAAAGTGTTACAAGTTGGAGCATGTTCAATCTGTAGATATACAGATTTTGAGAATACATATTAGCATACACAGAATGACAAGTATTGCAAATATTTAGGCAATGTTCAAATATAGGTGAAAAAGACATTGCAAAGCATAGCAAAGAGGAAGATTGATGATGGATACACCACAAAATCAAAAATCAATTACAACATACACTGAAATAGTTATATTATTGTATCCACTCATTTTTTTGTAATCACTACTAAAGATAATGGAAAAACTAAAGGAGAGGGGAAAATAATGGCAAAAGATAATTTATTGTATTATTGTGTTACTGGTTAAAAGTATTACATGTTGGAGCATGTACAATGTGTAGATATAGAGACACTAAGAATATATATTAAAATAGACAAAATAATGGAGATAAAGAGTAACGAAAGAAGCATATATATGTTGTGGAAACTATAATAAGTGTAGTCCAATAACCCATAGTGCAAGAAAAATCAGAATGCATTGCAGCAGTGTAAGGGAAATAAGAGTCAACCACTACTAGGAAGTATATAAGAGGTAATAAATGTGATAAAGAAAACAATTATTGATTGGTATAGTAAAACTATTGCAAATATTTAGGTAGGATCAACTAGATTAAATGCAATGATGCACATGACTATAGTTATTGCAAGAGTTGTCCAAACGCAGTTGACGGTGTGAGCCTACAAGAGCAGAGGGAGGAAAGGTTATTATGCAAGAAGAAGACTTGAAAAGAAAATTCAGTTGAAGAGTGAAGCATGTGAACACCTACAATATGAAGGACACATCAAAAAAGAAGAAACTGAAGACTTAAACCATTGTGTGATCTAGATAAACAAAAAATGAGGATATAGTTAGTCTAGCGGAATATATGATAGAAACAAATAAAGAATATAAAAGGCAAGGAAGGTATGAATACAATTTTGTATAGTAAGTTCAAGATAATCTGAGGGTTGTATATTACCTGCAATTCTGGAACTAGACTATGAGGAACAAAGGTATATGGCACTAGCACATGTAAGAGCATGTGAAGACCTACACATTGGTTGAGATGGTGAAAACAAAGAAAGTGAAGAACTAAATGAGTGTGAGATTTGGAAGAAAGAAAAATAAAGATATTGTTAGTTCACTAGAATATATAATAAAAACAATTTAAGAATATAAAGGGCAATGAAGTTATGAATGTTGTTTTGGATAATTAGTTCAAGATAATGTCACCTTTGTAAATTACCTACATTTTTGGAACTTCACTATTAGAGATGAAGGAATTGACCACTTGCATGGTCAGGGGTATTAAATGTCATAAAGAAAGCAATCTTCATTTTGGAACAATTCAACTATTATAAATATTTAGTTACGATCAATTGTAGTAATCAAGACGATCCACAAAAATATAGCAATGGGGGTAGTAGTATGAACATAGTTGTAGCTATGAACCTACATGAGTAGAGAAACATAAGGTTATTACATAGCAAGTAGATTTAAAAAGGATAATATGCTTAACACTAAAGCATGTGGATACCTGCAGCTTGATGGAGATGCTGAAAAATGAAGAAATTGAAGAAGTCATTGAGTGTGAGATCTATTGGAATCAAGGAACACTGAGAGGGGGTGAATCTGTGTTCTACAAATTTTTATCTTCTTTAACTATTCCTTAATCCACTTAATGAAAATGAACAAGAAAGATAAGCCTAAGCAAAAAAAACATAAACTGTCACCATAACAAAAGATTTTGTACATGGAAAACCCGATCAAGAGAAAAACCATGGTGGGAATCCTACCCATAGTAAGATGATACTCTGTTAAAAGTATGTGAAAGGTTTGCATAGGAATGCATATTCATCCAAGCTCACTGCCTAGAGCTCATTGCTCAAATACAATAAGGGCTACAACCCCAGAAGGCTCACTGCCTTACAAAAGAGTTACAAGAGTAACATACATGAAAGGGTAAAAGCACAATGTTGTGTCACACTTTCATAAAGGAGGTGTCCAACACAACTAAAACTGTTTAACTTCGACCACATAAAAGTGAAATTTCTAAATTAAATTTCAAAATGATGTAAACTGATCAAATATAGAAATATTAATGAAATTTATGTCTGTTATTTAAAAAAAAAAAAAATTAAATTCAAAATTTGTTTTATGTATTCAAAGACAATTTTTTTATTGTTGAAAAATGTTAAAAATGAGGGGTTCTAGTCAGCGTAACCAAATAAAATGAAAATGAAATTATTTTTTATTGATTTTAATTTTCCAAATAGAGGTCATATATATGCAGTATTTAAAAAAAATGAAAAAATTGATGTATATTTTTCTTGTTAAAATATTTTAAAGTCCATTATAGCTGAATTTGGTAGTTTTCATTCGGTGTCACCTTTTGTCTATTAAATATACAATTATTGGAAAAACAATTATACCCTTTTGGAGTAGACGCTCTCATCTAGTACAAAATATATTTTTTAATTTTTTTAATATCATTTAATATTTTTTTAAACATCTAATCAACTTCTTTTAAACATAAAAAACCCACTCGTAATGTTTAATTAATAAAAAATATTAAAATTAATCAAAATACTAAAAAAAATACATATCTAGACTTGTGACTTCGAGCTCTACAAAAGGGTATTTTTTTTTTTTTGTAAAAAAATATTCTGCCTGAAGAAAAATTGAGACGAAGTGAAAAGTTTTAGATATACAGACAAAATAGATGATTTGGCTGCCACATAGGTGAGTCTGGCCGGACTGAGTTCGATCGGACCATTTTGATTTTTTTTCAAAAAAAGCTAAAGTCAAGCATGCACAAATTATGATAATGGCACCAATAGTTTTCCCAAATTTAGTTCCCCTGAACTAAGTCTGGTCGAACTCTCAGTGTCATTTAGGCCTCGTGTGAACGACACAGAGCACCACGTGGTTAGGTGGTAGTCCAGTCAAACTGAGTTTGGCCTGACTACCCCAAGTTAGCACCAAGTGTGACACAACTTCATGCTTTTTCCCAAAAATAAAGTATGAAATAGTGTCTGCAAATGCTCGGGATAGTTTTAGTTTAAGCGCAAAGTACAACTGTCACTTTGCTCTGAGACTAACTACTCTATTCTACTAAACTGATTTAATCCGGAGCAAAAATCCTTTGAGGGCACACGTGAAACTGTGCACAATTGCACATACACACAATTCTCATACTTCCTGATGTCTAAAATGAACTTCTCGATCTCTAATTTATATCTACAACATGAATTTATCTCACCAACAAGTCAGCTTCAAAACACTTGTAAAATATGAGATGTGTAAGATGTGTCGGCTAAATCTATTCCCCAATGCATATGTGGACCAAAATAAATTGACTACACACTACCCACATGTCGTCCAAACAACCTCAAACATAGAATCAGTTACCAAAATCATCCTAATAATTTTGCATAACATGATACATCACTAGTCAACCAAATAGCACTCTTCTTCTTGAAATGTCAAATACTAGATCTACAATCTTGCACAATAGTTAATACCGAAGGCTAAGATTTTGGAATAAGATACTTCGGACATCCAACCAAGTACCTAAATCATTACAAATCAAAATATGCAACCAAAGTGATGTTCTACACAGAATACTCTCAACTGTCAAATATTGTGTTCCACCTTCTAGACATAAGAAAAAAGTATTTCATACTTCCGGTAGGATGAATCTGTACAAACTAGATGAAATCTTTGAGCTACATTGCCATCAATGGCATGGTGTCTCTTGCCAACAAGATCTACACAAAGAGAAAATTAAGATTTTCTTAGTCTGGTAGAATATATGGTAGAAAGAATTGGGAAATATAAAACAGAAAGGAGGTGTGAATGTTGTTTTGGATAGTTACTTGATAATGTTAGTGTTATATTACCTGCACTTTTAGAACTGCACTATTCGAAATGAAGGCATCCAGCGGTGCAATGTTTTTGGTAAAACATTAGAGTCGATAACAGGTCAAATTTTAGTAAACTCTAAGGAAAAGAGAATGAAGAAATCTTTGTGCATAAAATTCATTTATGTATAAATTTAAATGCCAACAGACTTATAAGTTTCATTTAATAACCAGCACTTACCACAATGTGTGGAGCATGTAAGAGTTGAGTAGCATTGTAAAAACAAGGCAAAGGTGAGTATGTTGTAGGTGTATCTATTTGTGATGTGAATAAAAGCAACACATGAAAGAAAGTTGTTTGAGGCAGGGTTGTTGTTATAATGCTTTGAAAAGTGAGGGATGGCCAACAAAGTCATACAAGTTATGATAATGAGAATATAATTAGCATTGTGCAAGTGGTAAGAGTTATATTAACAAAATGATGTGTAGATGGTAAATTTGTTTTGATTAAGTAAAAATAGGTTTTTGAAAGGAACCTGATCCTTTTACAAATCAAGAAAAGAGAGAATTAGAGCTTGAAAGAACCGTGCCTGATCGCTCCAACAACAAAAGTTGATCCCACCCGAACAAAAAGGGATCTCAACACACATAACATAAAGAACCACAAAAAGACAGCAAAAGGAAAGCAAAAGGACAGCAAAAAGACAAAGACAGAGACTGAGACCGAGACAGCTAGATATTTTTCATAATATCTTTAGCATGAACCATCATCTACTTCATGTTGTTCGCAGAGGTCTTCAAATCATCCATCTCTCGTCCCTTGATGTCGCCCTTATTCCTGGTGTTGGATCTAGTCCTCTTCTCATGACCTTTTTTATCCAGTTGATCCTTGTCGCCCTCTTTATCTTTGATGTTTTCAAATCTGTTAATCAGAATGTTCATATTATCCACCGAGGCTTTGAGAATCTGGAAGTTTTGTTCGGCTATCTTCTTCACTATAAGTTCCATCCTGTCGACTCTGTTGCCCATATTATTCATAGCAATTTCCAACCCTTTCGCATCTTTATTTCCTTCCATCTCCTTAACCTTCTTTTCAGTTTCAATAATTTTACTCAACATGTTTTCAATGGCTTCAACATTGTTGATTGCCACCACCAATTCTTTGACATGTTTAGACATAGGTTTGTCACCTATCGTGGCTTTTTTTATAACATTCATATCCTTCTTCAAGCTACCTATGTCTTTCACCATTATGCTGATGGTATCACAGAAACCCTTAATACTCTCATTATCCCCAACACAATCACTAGATTTACCCCTTTTGTCCTCTTGGTCCTCTTTCTGCAGACCTTGAGTATTCAAATCCTCATTGCTACCCACAATAGGGATATCATCCCCCTCCTTACTCTGCCCATTATCATTTTTATCCTCCTCTGCCTCCTCATCAGAATCAATCAAACTTTGATTAATAGATGGTAAATTTGTTACAAACATGGGAAATGCAAGAAATAATTGACAGAAAGAAGTCTGATACACTTTGATAATATACTTACATTCATTGAGTACACAAAAGCAATATGTGAAAGTATAAAGGAACAATGTTTGTAAAAAATGGAAGTTGCAAGGATAATGTTTCAAAAAATGATTTCTTCTAAGATGGCTAAAATTGGAAAACATGCAATAAGAGAGGACTGTTATCAAAGAATACTTGCAAGATGTGTTCAGTATAGAAGCAAGAATACAAACTAAGAAAATGAATGGGCTGCATTCGCGAGTAACATGAAAATTATCAGGAACTTGCAAGTGGGAGAACATACAATGAGATATTCATTTGCAATATGGAGAAAAATTCAAATGTATACAAATGTGTGTGTATATACAAATATATATATATTGTGTACATATATATATGTGAATGTTTGCTTTCAATGTATATATACATGCATGCATAAAATGAATGGGTAAGTAGAATAGCAAGGAAAACATGAACATCAACTTGTTTAATTTTAAGGAGGGAAGCATACTTGCGAGGAAGTTTGGAATAGTAAGAGTGACACCTATAGAACGACGACAATGATTGTTGAAGCTCAAAAGATGTAGTGCCTGTTGAAGACAACATAAGAATATTAGGAAAAGAAACAAATGGTTGCTAGAGGATGGGAAAACGTGGAAATAGAATGGAGGTTGATTAAAGAGAGTAAAAATATACGAATAAAAGCAATAGACATATTGGACTGCAACTCTCACATGAGTATCTTGGTATGTAAAGTGAATAGACAATCAATAAATAGGCTATCTTGGAAGGAAGTTATCAAATATCTAGCGATATGAAAGTCAAAGAGGATTGTTACATCACAAAAATTGTACAAAATAAATGTATGAGAAACAATGAAAAATTGATTAGTAAAGCATATCTAGGAGACATCTATTGATATTATACGAAATGTACTTAGCAAAGAAAGGTATTTAAAATGCAAGTGTAAGAGTATAATGTGCTTGTAGTGGTCAATGTTAAAATGATAATTATTCGATATGTGTTGTCAATAAATGTTAAAGTAAAGTAACATTGTGCACAATGGAAAGTTTATAGCGAATATACTCACATTATAATAGATGGGGAAAAGGACATGCAGATAAATATAGAGAGAAGGTGGGTCATTTTTAATTAATGGACTTGTTAATGTTAAGCAGCAAACAAATTATGTTGGCTAGAAAATGAGTAGTAGCCACATGAAGCAAGATTCTCACAAGAAGAAGTACCACATTTCTCATTTTAAAGAAACTATTTGGAAAGAATGTTTGGAGAGAAACATTGGACACCAATAATAGGAGGGGAAAATTCAATTGAAGTTCCATGGAACAATAGCTGGAAGCTATAAAACATAAATGTAAAAAATGAAAAATGGGTACTATTGACAACAACAAGGAAGGAAAACTGAGAGGGAGTTTGAATCAGTTTTCACCGGATCAAACTAGTTAAACACAATCTCAGATTTGATCAACTGCAACAAAAGGAAAGCTAACAACAATAACAACAACACACAAACACCAATATTTTGGATGTGGAAAACCCGGTTAAAGGGAAAACCACGGTGGGAACCTACCCATAATGAGATGATACTCTTCAGTAGTGTGTGTAAATATTACAATGGGAATGCACATGCATTCAAGCACACTGCCTAGAGCTCACTTCTCAAATTACAATGACCTAGAAGGCTCCAACCCTCAGGGAAGGTTCACTACCTTACAAAAATATTCAGACTACAAACCGAAAAGAATGAACTACAAAAAAAGCATCTACTAATGTCTAATGACAGTTCCGGTTAAACTCAAATGTCTTCCTTTCACTAATCTCTGCTCAACACACCACACCAAAAGATGAATTCACTTGATCACACATACATCACTCTCCGATAATGCATCTACTCAACAACCACCTCACCAACCCACCAATTACATGAATATTACACCCATTTATACAAATCATCAACCTTGACTACAAGGTCATCCAAACCCATAACACCTAATTACAAAATTACATCACATGATACATAAATCAACCACCATACCAATACAATGTCATTGACAACATAGCATGGACCTAAATCAACTCCTCAAACTCGCACCACCACCAAAAATCTTGCCAAGATCAACCGCAACACGTTACACCACCAAAATACAACATAACATGAAAAATATCTCTGAACCAAGAAGATCATCAAGGACTCACACAATAATCAATGTAAACCACCAAAACAAATAGGAAATGATTAGGAAATGCAAACAAGCATGTTAGAACCATCCACAATAGTTCCACCAACACCACTTATTCAAATCTTCATCGATCAACACACTAACACTCAAGAACACTTAACAACGACAAATCGGATAAGAAAGATAGCTTTCAGAGCACCAAATCATGAACTATCTGAAATAAAGACACGTGCATGAGAATCCAAAAATCTCTCCCAAATCTGCAACATAAGATATGATCATACTAGAGCACAATGGATCAAACACCAAAATACTGCAACACTGAACACTAAAAACTAGTCTCCATACCAAAATCCACAACTCAGCCAAATCATCACATAAAATCATGGAATCAATAAAGAATGAGGTATCTCTATTTGATTCAACATCCTAAACAAATAAACCAATCAAATCAACTCTCTGCTATCACCAGATCACCAAAACAATTCTCCGCAACACCAAAACACAAGAATATGTTGACATCGATGACAACAACATATCCTAGTAGCAACAATATCCATCAATCTCCCCCTTTGGCATTTATCGCAACATATGAATGTGAAAAAAAATCAATGCAAAGAAATAAATCAACACCAACAAAACTCCAATAGACTCCCCCTTAAGATCATGCACACAAAGCTCCAAAGATGAAGCAGGTTTTTACATGCATCTCTCCCCCTTGACAGTAATGCGAAAGATATAAGATTCTCTCCCCCTAACAA
This sequence comes from Cryptomeria japonica, assembly GCF_030272615.1. Taxonomy (NCBI): domain Eukaryota; kingdom Viridiplantae; phylum Streptophyta; class Pinopsida; order Cupressales; family Cupressaceae; genus Cryptomeria; species Cryptomeria japonica. The sequence goes on from NC_081411.1 coordinate 621,036,172, forward strand.
CATAATCTATCCCTCTTAGAATAAATCCACAACTCTGACTACTACACTAACTACTACAGCTGAGTAGCAACATCAACTCATCAACTTAGATAAAGAAATAAGACTATGAAGTCCACTAAATTGATGCATCTCAATGCACCTAGTTCTCATTAGGAGGGGAAGATACCCCTAACTTGTCTCTCAAATACACAAATGTATTTGCAGGAAAGTGCTTAGTGAAAATATCTGCAATCTAATATTTTGTAGATACATACTCTAGTTTTACTTCTTCATCACTAACATTATCCCTCAAGAAATGATACTTAATTGATATGTACTTCGATTTAGAGTGTAGTACTAGATTCTTGGAAATATTAATAGCACTTGAATTGTCATAGTAAATAACAGTAGGCTCATCATATAAAACTCTAATGTCTTTCACCATCTATTTCATCCAAACTACCCAAGTACAGTTGCTAGCAGCAGCAATGTATTTAGCTTCAACAATAGATAAAGATATAACATCTTGTTTCTTGCTTGCCCATGAAACCAACTTCTTCCTAAAAAAGAAAGCCCCATCAGTAGTGCTCTTCCAGTCATCTACATCACCTACCCAATCAGCATCAATATGGGCACATAACATGAAATCATCATTCTTCAGATACCACAACCCATAATCAACAGTTCCCTTCAAACATTTGAAAATCCTTTTAACAATAGTAACATGAGTCTCTTTAGGATCATCTTGAAATCTGGAACAAAGACAAACAAAATGCATGATATCCGGTCTAGTCTGATTCAAGTACAATAGTCCACCAACCATAGATCTATACAAGGTCTAATTCACTTTCTAAGATTCATCAATCTTAGACAACTTGCATCTTGTCACCATAGGAGTTCCAACAGGTTTAGAGCCAGCTAGCACAAATTTCTTCAATAGTTCCTTCACATACTTAGATTGAGAAATGAAAATACCTTTACTGGTCTAAGTAATCTACAATCCTAAGAAGAATTTCATTTAACCTATCATAGACATCTCAAATTTCTTTTGCATAGGAAACTTCATACTCAAATCATCACCTCCAAAAATAATGTCATCCACAGATACTTCAACAATCCAAATATCATCATTCTCAACCTTAAAGTATAAATTACTTGTTGGAATCCAATAACACTGAGAGGGGGGGTGAATCAGTGTTCTACTGGTATGCTCAATTTTAACCTTATTAAAACATGCATACACCAACTGGTATACCAATACATATAGAATTGAAAGAAGTAAAGCAACCAATAAGCCAATCACTTAAATGAATACCATCACACAAAATTATACGTGGAAAAACTCAAAGAGGAAAAACCATGGTAGGATTTGTGACCCAAAATATCAATTCACTATCCATATGAAGAGATATTACAAAATATAAGGGGCATGCACTTGTAGGAAGGCTTACAGCCTAGAGCACACTGCTCAATCACAAAAGGAGCCTCACTGACTATATATAAATCTAGACTACAATCCGGAGAAATTAGTGAACTGCTAAGGTAGCATCTTTCTATGCCAAAATACAATTTCGGTTAAGCTTTGTCAGTTCTGGTCTGAAACCCTAAACCCTTTATCGGATAACCCTTTACAATAATATCATCACATACATGATCTCTCTGATATATTTTGCATCATATCACATCCACATATTCCATATTCTCCATATCATAATTTGATCTAATCCAACTGACCTATATACCCTATACAATTCGTCATGCCTTATGTCGGCTTACAAAGATATTTACAATATCAATATACATGTTGGTTAGATAACATAAATACATGAATATAAAAAATAATTATCGATGTCAGATCCAAAATATGTCGGCCTCCAATATCGATAACCATGTCGACCTACATTGCCGGTAACCAAAGATATCCTTTCATCCTGCTGGTCCCGGTGCCAGTGCAGGTGAAGTGTTTATCGGTGAAGTGCTTGTCGATACACAACTAAATTAAAATATAAAGCCATAAAAGCTTACCATGTTGCCATCAATGATAGCATAGTGAAACCAACCAATTGAGTGCCAATTGCTAACATTACTACTAGCAGTACCTTTACAAAATCCCAACTTCATCAAATACTTATCTAATCTTGTATACCAGGCTCTAGGGGGTTGTTTCAGTCCATACATTTCTTTCTTCAATTGACATACCATGTCTCCTTCATCTGAAAAGTAAAATCCTTCCCATTGCTCAATGTAGACTTCCTCCTCAAGATCACTATTCAAAAAGGTTGACTTGACATCCATCTGATAAACCTTGAAATTCTTGTAACCAACATATGCAAGCAAAAATCTAATAGCTTCAATCCTAGCTATAGGAGAAAAATTTCCTTCATAATCAATACCTTCTATCTGAGACTATTCCTTGCATACCAATCTTGCTTTATTTCTTAATACTTCACTAGCTTCATTCAGTTTATTCTAGAACACCCATTTAGTACCAATCACATTCTTGTCTTTAGGTCTTGGAAAAATCTCCCAAGTGTTATTCTTCTCAATCTTATTCGACTCTTCCTCCATAGATTTTATCTAATTCTCATACTTACATGCTTCAGCAACATCTTTAGATTCAATCTTAGAAATTGGGCATATCTCTTCAACAACAAGTCTTCTCCTAGTCATCACACCCTTGTTTTTATCCCCATTAATCTGATTCTTGGAATGATTCAATTTCACATACATCGGAGTCTTTAGATTATTCTGACTCTTAGGCTCTTCAACTTCTTCACCGGTAGTAGAAATATCTAGATTAACTGTATCTACCATATTATTATGCTTCGAGATCTTAGTCTGCCCAAGCTTAGAAACAATATCCTGATCATCAATCTCATATCCTCATGCTCTAATCTGCTTTCCAAAATATTCATCAACCTTCACTTTTTTACTTTCCACTATCTTCTTCAACCTATTATTGTAACACTGGTAGGCCTTTCTCTTAGTAGAATATCCCTAGAAGATTCCTTCATCACATCTTGCATCAAACTTTCCTATATTCTCATCTCTTTTGATATAACATTTGCTTCCAAAAACTCTGAAATATCTAACTATAGGAACATGACCAAACCATAGCTCATAAGGAGTCTTACCAGAATCACCTTTTATATGCACCTAGTTGAATATGTAAATAGCAGTGCTAACAACTTCTTTCCAAAAGGTTTGCGCAACATTTCTTTCAATCAACATGATTTTAGCAGCATCCAAGATTGTTTTGTTCTTCCTTTCAACAACTCCATTATGTTGAGGGGTTATAGGAGAAAATAATTGTCTTCTAATTCCATTCCTCTCACAAAATGTATCAAACTCACCAAACATGAATTCTCCACCTCTTTCAGATCTCAGACACTTCAACTTTAACCTTGTCTCAGTTTCCACCTTTGCTTTGAATATCTTGAATTTCTCCAATGCTTTTGATTTCTCCCTTAGAAAAGTCACCCACATCATTCTAGAGTAGTCATCAATTAGCAGCATGAAATACCTGTCACCCTACATTCTTCTCTCTTGTAGAACCACACAAGTCGGTATGCACAAGATCTAATAGTCCATTAGATGTATACAACTTTCTTTTAAATGATGTTCTTGTTTGCTTTCCCAACTAATATTTTTTACATACTAGATTAGAGGGCTTCACAATCTTAGAAAAATCTCTAACAACTTGAATAGAAATTATCCTTACCATACAGTCAAAATTAACATGACACATCCTCCTATGCCACAACCAACTTTCATCTATATGGGCAATCAAACAACTTTTCTCACCAACATTCAAGTGAAAGATATTACCTTAGTTTTAGTCCCTGTTGCAATATCTATGCCAAAGGCATTCAGAATCTTGCATTTACCATTCTTAGATTTCAAATCATATCCTTTGTCAACCATCTATCCAACACTCAAAATATTATACTTTAAACCTTCAACATATAAGACATCATTAAATTTATTCTTACCATCGAAAGATATTGAACCTCTACCACTAATCACACATCCTTTATCATCACTAGATCCTACTATACCACCATCATACTTTTCCATATTCACAAATTTACTTTTATCACTTGTCATATGATGTAAACAACTGATGTCAATTACCCATTCATCTTTCTCTTCAATCTTAGCAGCAAAAGCTTTCTCCTCAACAATGCAGCTTGTAGGATTCATTGGTATTGAAGCATCTTCTTTCATAGAAATAAATACAAATTCATCTCTTGAATTCCCATTGTCTAATTTATCATTTGTTACACCTTCATCAACAACATAATAAAATCTCTTCTGATTTATGTACTTCCGGTAGGGCTTATCATGCTTCTCATATCTATCATGCTTATCATGCCTAGACATTCTTTTAGGAGACCTAGAAGAAAAATGCCCTATCTTATTACAAGAGAAACATTTCAAAGGTATCTTTCCATCATACTTATCGGCTCCTTTAGGCAAAATTCAAGCAATAAGTGCTTCAATCTCATCTAACTCTTTCTCTTGATCTTCCATCTCTCTCACCTTTATCATATCTTGAAACCCTAGATGAAATTTCTCCTAGATCATATAGTTGCTTCCCAGATATGGAGGATTTAAATACAATCTCATATTTACCATATTATTCTCCAAATTCACTCAACTTAAATCCAGCCAACTTACCAACCAACCTATCTCTAGTCACACTTTGGATCTCATCAATAGCAACAACTTTATCTTTATAAGCAGAAGGCAAGGATCTCAACACCTTAGCAACAATATCATCTTCCTCAAGAGTTCCACTGACACATCTGATGTTCATAACAAGATCAATTACTTTATTCATAAAGGAATTTATGTTCTCATCTTCTCCCATATTCAATGTCTCATATTTTCCCTTCAAACTCTGCAAATTAGCAACTTTAACTTGTGTATCTTCTTTATATAAGACCACTAGCTTTTTCCATATCTCATTTGCAGTCTGAAGTCCCATCACATTAGTCATCTATGAATTGGTCAAAGCACTCGGGAACACTTCCTTAGCCCTTATATTATGTTCAACTTCCTTGATTTTATCAGCAGTAACGGGTTCATTCGGAGGAACATTGTAGACATTCTTTGTAATCTTCCAATAATCTTCACCAAGACACTTTAAATGAACTTCCATTTGGTCCTTCCATATAGTATAATTATTTCCATCAAATCTAGGAATCTCCTTGTTAAACACATAGGTTGCCATCCTGGATCTCGTCAAGAGGTTAAGCTTTTTCTGAAGGATCTAGCTCTGATACCACTTGTTGGCAACAAGAAGGAAAACTAAGAGGGGGGGTGAATCATTTTGCACCGGATCAAACCAATTAAGAACAATATCATATCTGATCAACTACAACAAAATGAAAGATAACAACACACATAACAACAATATTTTTGACGTGGAAAACCCGGTTAAGGGAAAAGCCATGGTGGGAACCTACCCACAATGAGATGATACTATGTAGTAGTTTGTGTAAATATTACAAAGGGGAATGTGCATGCACTCAAGCACACTGCCTAGAACTCATTGCTCAAATTACAATGACCTATAAGACTCCATCCCTCAGGGAAGGCTCACTACCTTACAAAAATATTCAAACTACAATCTAGAAAGAATGAACTGCAAAATAACATCTACTAATGTTTGATGATAGTTCCAGTTAAGCTCAAATATCTTCCTTTCACCAATCTCTTCTCAACAAACCACATCGAAAGATGATTTCACTTGATCGCACATACACCACTCTCTGATAATGCAGACTCAACACCTATGACCCAAATTACATGATTATTACACCCATTTATACAGATCATCAACCTTGACTACAAGGTCGGCCAAACCCATAAGATTGGATAAGACCAGCAATCGAGCCTCTTCTTTTTTCCTAATTATAGTATAGGCAGTGTTCTACATTTTTGTTCATATCTTTCAAATGTAAAGGGTGGTTCAATCTATAAATCATTGAATGAACTCACCCTTGAAATAGATGCAAATGTAAGTCCTTGTTTCTCACTTTTTCGTATGTCTATTGTAGCTTTGTTTAATTTCAAACCTTGAGAATGTGTATCATGATATCCCGGACCATTGTTAATGGAAATGTTGGTATATGCTAGATTTGGTTAATTTTTGTCATTGATGTCAACACTATATCCCGGTTAGATATGGTTCTGCTATCTTAGTTTGACCTATCCCGATTAGTATTGGTCTTGTGTGTACTATGCTTTCATGTTTTATCTTTCATTGTGTTGGTTTCTTTGTGCTCCGGTTTAAAGGTTTTGATATGCAATAGTTCAGATTTCTAATAGTAAACCGATTCACCCCCCCCTCTCTCAATTTACTACTGGTATCAAATATGTCTAACAATTGGTATCAGAGCAAGGTCCTCTCTGCAAAAGATTAACCACTTGAGGAGATCTGATGGCATTAGCATCTAGTTCTACATTCAACCCCTATCGGAAGGAGATTCCTAGATTTGATGGTACAAATTACAAAATATGGAAGGAGTGAATAAAGATTCATCTGAGATGTCATGGAGCTGAAGTTTGGGAGATAGTGGTGAAAGGGTATATACCTCATGATCCTAATTCTGGAACAACGACACCTATTGATGAACATAAGAGAGGTGAAAATGTTGTTAGAGCAAAAGAAGCATTGTCGAACACCCTATCTGATGAAAAGCTATTGAATGTCATAGAGTTGTAGAATACAAAGCAGATCTGGACAAAGCTTGAAATTCTTTATGAAGGCGACCAAGCAGTAAAGATTGAAAAACTTGAAGGTTTCTGGGTAAGATATGAAATTTTGAAAATGGAAGAAGATGAGAAGATAAGTTCTTTCATGGACATAGTAAATGAAATTGTCATGGGAATCCAATGTTGTGGTGGATTAGTTAGTGAGGATGAGATTGTGTCAAATATTTTGAGAGTTCTACCTTCGACTTATAAGATGAAGGCTATTGCAATTAATGAACTCCAAACAACGTCAAGTATACCTGTTACTAGAGATACATTACTTGGGAAACTGACTACTTTTGAACTTGAGGAACTTGGAGATCAGAGTGCTACTAAAACTGAAACTGCATTTAAAGCATCTGTATTCGGTAAGCAGAAGATAGATTGGAAGGAATTATATGTTAAAAATTTGGAGTACCTTGAAAGGGAAGACAAAGAGCTTGAAGAGTTGGAAGCGCTGATTACTAGAAGAATTCCTAAAAGACCAGCTGGAAGTAAGTGTGAAGGAAAAGTGTCTTTTAAATGTTTTTTCATGAAATAAGATTGGTCATTTTGCTTCTAGATGCCCTAAAAGAGATGCTAGGAATCATGAAAGATTTGTGAAGAGTTATAAGCCTAATCCGGAATATCAGAACATACCTAGATTTAGAAGGAATAAGGATAAATCATACTATTATGTTGGAGATGATGATTTTGGTATTACTGATGATGACAATGATGAACCTGTAAGTGGAACCGACAATGGAAGCTCTAATAAATATTGGGTCTTTATTGCTATCAAGGATGATTCTTCGAAACCTATCATTGAAGCAACTCATACCGAGGAGAAGGATTTAGCTGCTAAAATTGAAGAAAGGGATGAATGGGTTATAGATAGTGGATTCTCACATCACATGACCTGCGAGAAGAGAAAATTTCTAACACTACAAGAATTTGATGGCAGACTAGTGAGATTTGGAGACAACAAGGCATGTAGGATCAAAGGTAAAGGAACAATATCATTGGATGGCAAGACTAATACCGATAATATTTATTATGTTGAAGGCTTGAAGAATAATCTTTTAAGTGTAGGTCAGATGGTGGATAGAGGTTTTCATTTGCAATTCAAGGATGGAAAATGCAAGATCATCAATAGATCTCGATTGGAAATTGCTTGTAGAACCCAGACCAAAGGAAACATTTTTCATTTGAACTCTGGTGAGAAAGCTTGTTTGATTGCTCAAATTGATGAAATTTGGTTATGGCATAAGAGGATGTGTCATGTAAATTTTGATTGCATAGTAAAGATCAATTCAACATAGGGTGTCAGATATTTTCCCAAGATTGTCAAACCTCATAATCCAGTATGAAGAGAATGTCAAATGGGTAAGCTAATCAGAACTTCTTTTAGAAACATACATGATAAATCTAATGAAATTCTTGATCTTATTCATACTGATCTGTGTGTATCGGCAAGGACTAAAATATTTCAAGGTGATAGATAGTTTATGTTACTTATTGATGACTACTCTAGAATGATGTGAGTTGCATTTTTAAAAGAAAAATTAGAAGCTCTTGAGAAATTTAGAATCTTCAAAGCTATGATTGAGATTAAGACTAAACTGAAGATAAAATGCTTAAGATCAAATCAAGATGGTGAGTTTACATCCGGTGAGTTCAAAAACTTTTGTGAGAAGAATGGAATCAAAAGACAACTTTCTACACCTAGAACTCCACAACAGAATGGATTGGTGGAAAGGAAAAATAGAACCATATTGGATGCGTCAAGGACAATGATGACTGAAGCTAAATTGTCTGATATCTACTGGAGAGAAGCTATCAATACAGCGCTATACACTTTCAATAAAGTACACATAAAAGGTGATACCGGTAAGGCTCCTTATGAATTATGGTTTGGTCATACTCCTACTGTTAGATATTTCATAACTTTTGGAAGTAAATGCTACATTAGAAGAGATGATGCACTAAGAAAATTTGATCCTAGAAGTGATGAAGGAATATTTTTGGGTTATTCTACTAAGAGTAAAGCATATAGATGTTATAACAAAAGATTAAATAGGATAATGGAGAGCATAAATGTTAAGGTGGATGAACAAAGCAGTAATCAGATCCGATCATATGGCTATGGAACGGAAGATAAATTTATCAGACTAGAACCAGTAATGCAAGAATCCATTTAGAGCATTGAATCAATGACTTTGACAACATTAGAAAATTCAACTGTGACTGTTGAACAATAGAAAGAGTTAGTAAATCAAGAAAATTCAAAGACTCCCAAGTATGTGAAACTAAATCATTCTGAAGATTAGATCATTGGAGATAAAAGAAAAGGTGTGATGACTAGAAGAACGATAGCTACTAGAGAGGTATTTTTTATTTCTCAAATTGAACTAGAATCATTTATTGAAGCAAGTAAAGATGAAAATTGGATGAAAGCAATTGAAGAATTAGATCAGATAGAAAAGAATAAGACATGGGAATTAGTTCCAAGACCTAAAGATAAGAATATTATTGGAACTAAATGGGTTTTCAGGAACAAATTGAATGAGGATGGTCAAGTTATAAGAAACAAGGCTATATTGGTTTGCAAAGGTTATTCACTAGAAGGCAATGGGTCGATTTGTTATAGTTTTATTATTCATGTTTATATCTATCTAACCATGCATGTAATGACTTAATTGAAGTGTTGTGTATTCCAGATACAAATACAGGTCCACTTTTCACACACACAGATGAAACTCTCACATTTCTAGTTATTAATGTTGATTACTTGTTGATTATAGGGAGTCACTTATCCACCATCAAGGAAGTAAAAATTGCTCTACATGATAGACTATTTCTTGCCTATAATGCACACAAGAACTACAAAGTATATCAGATGGATGTCAAATGTGCATTTCTGAATGGAGATCTTGAGGAGGAAGTCTACATTGAGCAATCTGATGGATTTTATTAATCAGAAGACAAGGACATGGTTTTCATATTGAAGAAAGATTTATATGGATTAAAACATGCCCCTAGAGCATGGTATGCTAGATTGGATAGATATCTTTCAAGGCTTGGTTTTAGCAAAGGTAATGCTGACAGTAACCTATATTATAAAATTGAGCATGATGACATAGTGATTATTTAAATCTTTGTGGATGATATCATTTTTGGAGGAGAAGAAAGCCTATGCATGAAATTTGTTGATGATATGAAGAATGAATTTGAAATGTCTATGCTTGGTGAGATGAAATTTTTCTTAGGTTTGTAGATTACACAGACTGATAAAGGTATTTATATTTGTCAAACTAAGTATGTGAAGGAATTTCTTAAGAAATTTGGACTTGATAATTCTAAGCCTATTAATACTCCTATGATAACCGATTGCAAACTGTCAAAGGATGATAAATCTCTAAAGTGAATCCAAGTAGATACAAATTAATGATTGGTGGATTGTTGTACTTAACTCAAACTAGACCTAATATAATGAATTCTATTTGTATTGCTTCTAGATTTCAATTAGATCCTAAAGGAACTCATGATATTTTTGTCAAGAGAATATTCAAATATTTGGCAGGTACAACAGTCCTTGAATTATGGTATCCAAAGAATGATGATTTTAGACTATGTGCCTATACAGACTCTGATTTGGTAGTACATGTGGATGGCCGGAAGTACACCACTGGTGGTGTATTCTTTCTTAGAAATAAATTGGTTTCATGGCTTGGTAAGAAACTGTACTCAGAGTTTATGGATGAAGCAGATGTTGAAAGATATAAGGATAAGTTATGATGAGCCTATTGTTATTCACTATGATAATATTGTTGCTATTGATATGTCAAAGAATTTGGTATTTCATTCCAAATAAAAACACATTTCTATTAGGTATAATTTCTTGAAAGAAAAGGTTGAAGAAAAGGAAGTCAGATTGGTTTATGTGCCTACTAAGGAGCAGATTGCAGATATTCTAGCAAAACCATTGCCTAAAGATACTTTTAAATATCTCAGAGATCAGTTGGGTGTTACCAACCCCCCGGAAGAGACTTAGAGATGTAGGAATACATCAATTCGGTAATTTTATCAAATATTTTGTTTGATTTGGGTTGATGAGATGATGCTACTACATGGGGGGAGTCATCAGTTGTTTGGTTCAATATTTTTGGTTTGGTATCCATCCTTTGTCATTGATGTCAAAGGGAGAGAGATGGTATTCAGGTGAAAATAGTCAAATCTTTGGGTTAGATGATGCTCATATGATAATCATTTAATCTTTGGTGAAATATATTTCATATCATCTTTTGGGAGATTGTTGGCATTCCTTGGCACTTGGATGTTTTTCACATTTAGTATTTCCATCAATGCCAAAAGGGGAGATTGTTGGCATATGTTGGATATGGTTCTGCTATCCCTGTTGGACCTATCCTAGTTAGTCTTGGTGTTGTGTGTCTTGTGCTTTCATGTTTTATCTTTCATTTTGTTTGTTTCTTTGTGCTTTGGTTTAAAGGTTTTGATATGCAATAGTTTTGAATTCTGATAGTAAAATGATTCACCCCCCACCTTCTTAGTTTACTCCCAGTATCAGATCTGTCTAACAGGAAACTGTGTGCAGTTACCGTGAGTAATGGGAGGGATGGTCCCTTATTTTGGACTTGTAGTATCCCATGGTGGACCATTATAATTCTAGAATTTGACAACTATGTACTTGGGCAAGTCTGGTGGTTTTGAACTGCTATGATAGAAAATTGTTTTAATTTGTCCTAGAGAGCCATTAACAAGACCAACTTCAATCCACATATTAGCTATCAACATTACTTGTTGGTTAATATACATGACCAATTAAAATGGAATTTGTTCATCATTACATCACATTCAGAGTTTGTTTGGCTTGCAATTATAACTATACTTCTAGCAATAGGCAAGTTCAAATTCTTCAACATTTTTTTGTTATGTAATTTTGTTGATTCATTTGTTGCAAATAGGTTAATTGAGTTATTAAATTTTGTTTTTTTATTGCAACCCAATTTTGTATTTGTTCATTCCATAAGATTTTTCCAATCATGATACAAAGGCAAAGCATTTATTATATTTTGGAGGACACTTCATAATTACTATTGTAGTTCAGATTCACCTTTATGACAGAAAATAGTATCTAATGTAACAACTATTGTAATGGATTTCCATAAGTTTAGATCTATCGAATGCGATGCATATATTGGTATGTCCATGACTGGAGGCAGCTTCCCAAGGTCACTTTTGATGCAAAAGTGTGCACCCTTGATGAACTCTCAAGTTCATCCACCCTGTGTCACATGGAAACAACCTCCAAGTGTGGGACCTTGTGCTGTTGAGGTTGGATTTTTGGAGAAGGTTGGCTTCCTTTCCAAATTGAGTTTAAGTGTTGGACCAACCCAACACTGATAAAACCTAATCTATTGACCTAACAAGGAAAAGGGAGAAGAAGGTATTCTTGAAAGAGTGGAAATAAGACTTGCATCTAGACTAAAAAAATGATCTTCCTGCCTATAGTTGCACAAGATATCAATAAAAAACAACCAAGAATATGCACAACTTTCTATCCTAATTAGTTTCCTAAAGCATGAGTGAAGGTCAAAATCCTTATGCAAATCAAAAGGACCTTCACTTAGCTCACATATGAAGTTTTAAGAGTGATTAACACAACCACCAATACTCAGAAAACAGACAAGCATGCATTTTAGATAAAAAGGTAAAACTTTACACAAGTTATCCAAACTGAAAGTAGGCAAGATAGCTAACTTTATTCATATAGAGGCAAGGCAAAATTACAAATGTATAATAACATGAATTCTACAAGAGAAAATGGGAGAAGTTTCAAAGAATAGGCTACAAAATTTTCCTTTATAGTTGAGGCATAACTCAAAACTAAAGTATAGCTAGAAACCTTAACCCTACCTAGGATTAGGTTACAAAAATATGCTAGAGGAAGATCAGATCAAAGAATGATCTGATGGCCTCTGAGTATAGTTTAAGAAAAGTCCATCATCTTGAAGAGAAGAAAAATAACCTTGCAAAAAGGGGAAATCTCTATGAATGATGCATCTGAGATGGCATATGTAGGCAAAATATTCTTCATCCTGTAATGAAGAGGCATGGGTGGTGCCCAAAATTGGCCTGCACATCAAGTTTGAAGTAATGGTGCAAAGATTTGGTAGTTGGTACAAAGATCTGGCAAATGCCAGTATAGTTGATGCATAACTCAAAACTAAAGTATAGCTAGAAACCCTAACCCTACCTAGGGTTAGGTTACAAAAATATCCCAGAGCAAGATCAGATCGGAGAATGATCTGATGGCTCAGTTTGAGAAAATTCCATCATCTTGAAGAGAAGCGAAATAACCCTGCAGAAAGGGGAAATCTCTTCAAATCATGTGTTTGAGATGGCATATGTAGGGAAAAAAGTCTTCATCCTATAATGAAGAGGCATGGGTGGTGCCCAAAATTGGCTTGCACATCAAGTTTGGAGTAATCGTACAAAGATCTGGTAGTTGGATCAAGGTCAGATCTGAAATCGGGTGCTAACTAAGCATAAAAAGGACCTCTACCATCAAGTCAACAACTACCTCTACAGAGCATTTAAAATTTAACAGCCCCTGCAAGCTTGAAATTTGGTCACTTGATCATCTCCAGTGCACGAAAATGTATGTGTGATATTTTTCTACATAGCCCTCCAAAGGGCTCAATCTAAGTTTAAAACATGGTCATTGATCTGTCTCTTTAAGAAAATCGGGCAGTGCCAAATGAGCCACGTAGCAGGCTAACCCCACCTATCTATTGCTACTTTGCATCACTTGAAAAGTACTCACTATGTAACATTGCGAAATAACGATGAAGTGTAGACTAACACGATGTGTTAGTCATATTATCACTATTTTGCAGGCCTGAGAATGGACTTAGAGCCTATCATTGTGAAACAACGATCATTGCTTTCCTCACCACGATCATTATCACCATTTCATAGCGTAGCATTTGTCTTTGGTCTTTACCACCCTGAAATGGTGATAATCATTTATGTTATCACTGCTTGAGCTCGTGGCTTTGTGGGTTGGGCTCCACCTTCACTCTCTACTTTTGTGAAACCATGAAGGCCTTTACAATGTCACCTCTTTTTTTCCACTTATCAAAATCGGGACCACAACGACCCCTTTATCTAAAAAATGTCTTCGAGAAAATGGCCCACAAAATGAGTTGGCCCTGCTAGCTGTCGATGTACTGCCACCTGCCCACCAAAGGATCTTTCTCTGTATCATGGGGTGCACCCCACCATCGGTTAGAACATTTCCAAAACCACAAAAACCATAAGGTCTTTATTTTTTCGTGGAGTGTACCTCACCACATTAGCCAACTATCACAAAATAGTGAAACATATCTTCCCTTCATCATTTCGAGAAGGGAAGGAAGCATTGACAAAACTAACTCGGAAACCCATGAAAGCATAAGCTTTCCTCGCCAGTCAATAGCGATAAATAAAAGGAACCACCCTACCACAGACAAGGACCCTCCAACTAGTGGAATTTAAGTGATTTGATTGGCTGGGGTGGTCAACAAAAAATTAGAAAATGAAGTCCTAGGAGGTCACTAACCTTTATGTTATGCACTACTCTGAAAAAAGAGGAGAGGTGTCTTGCTCTATTGAGAATGACTAACATGATGTGTTAGTCATGTTGAATTCTCATATCATATTTCTGGAAGGGTTGGCACAAAAATTGCCAACATTTTTGGCGACTCGGAGGGGGTCCCAAGCTTGCTTAGGGAAAGACCACAAGTATTAAGGTATCAATTGGGCATAGAGTCAAAGAAAGCAATAAAAATAGATAATTTTTTCCCCTACCATCTGCAAAATATAAAAATCTATCTACTATGTTGAAAGAGTTGACTGTGCTCATGCACTTGTTGCAAACAAAAGTGACTGAAAACTAAATACATTGTACCAAAGCACTTGGAGGAAAGAAAATACTATACTATCCTACTTTAACCAGTCAATGTTGAAGTCATTTAAATAAAACCATTCATAGATTGGTTAAAGTAGCTTCCCTCCCTGAACAAGGAAGGGTGATTTTCATGGCTCTGGAACAAAATACAGAGCTGGAAGATGAAAGGCAAAATAAAAACCACTTGCAAGAAGCCCTGCAACTCACAAACAAGTATACATACCCCAATATATTGATCATACACATTATTGATGTGCTCTTCACTTGTAGCTTGGGCATGTGGCTCTACAACTTCATGCTTGGCCACAATAATGGAGAGATATCTAATTGGGAAGCCTCTTGATATGCCAAAAACTGAGCCTCCACTGCTGGCCTGCTCAAGTTCATCTGTCTCTTCCACCAACATTTGAGCAGACTAATCAATAAAATCCCCACTTGAGGACATGAACTCATCATTGAGGTTGGAACAAAAAGAGTCAATGATATGTGAAAACATATCATCATCTAGCTCATGATCTACCCTCCCCTCTAAGATGAACCCTCCCTCGGCTTTAAAATTTTGAAAATCAGACCTGTCAACAAATTTGTCCTCCCTAGTCAACTTTGATTTCTTCCCTTGCTCATTTGAATCAACAACCTCCTCTAAGTTATCCTTTTGACTCTCTAAAACTTGAGATTCCTCAATTGTATGCTCTTGCACCTGCACATAACATGATGACAAAACATGCACTTCCATGATTTGTTCTTTTAGTTTCTCAACAATCACCTCACTGTGAGAGGTTGGATTGATGTCCAAATCTGAATAAAATCGATCCAAATCATCCCCAAAGAATATTCATGCAATTCTTCTTCACTTTTAAAGGAAATGAGACTAATATGGGCATTGCTACAACTTTCCTGACAGTCTGGAAAAATGGGAATATGAGCAGAACTAAGATCTCCCATTGCCCCATAGTCCTCATGATGTTCTTCTATCTTCAACATAGACTCCTCATGTGGGGATTAAACCACTAGTTTGGGTAAAGAAAGCTCCTTTTCATCTTTAATGAAGGAGGGAAGGTGATCGGAGATGGCCATGACTTCCTCCTCTCTACATATTTGTTTTAGTGTGGTGATTTGTGGTTGCAATTGATCATTCTTAATTTCTTCCTGCAGCATCCTAGGCTCCTCAACACCATCCATAGCTATCATCCCCATGAAACTTGGGACATTGAAATTAGAGCTCTCCTAGATAAGCTCAATGTAAGGGTGGATTTTCTTAAGGATAGGCTTCTCAATAGATCTAGGAGGTCTTCCCTTCCTTAAGCTTGGAACCTTGAATTTAGGAGACCTAGGGGTAGGAGCTTCCTCTTGCAGCATCTCTTTTTTTTGCAAGTTGCTCTCACCATTAACAGGTTGCCTACTATATTTGGGAGGGGGATGATTTCTATCTACTCTCCACACCATTGGCCCATCTTTGCAGAGGAAGATTTCTTTAGGACACAAAGAGAGAGCCAAAAGATGAAGTTTCTTTGCCTCCCACTCCTACTGTTGAAACTGAGCTTGACAATCAAGTTCCTCCTCACGAATGGGCTCCTCATAAGGATGAAATTGTTCAAGGATAGGCTCTTCTAGAGGCTTGAGAGGTTTGTCCAACCTGAAGTTTGGAATTTTTCTTTTAGGGGGAGTAGGGGCAGAGGCCTCTGCCTACATGCACTGCAACTTTATGGTCACCAACTATTTGATTTCTTCCCTCCTAGCAGAAGCAAGCTACTCTGCAAGGAATTTCTTATGTTGTTATTGAGCTTCAAAATCTTATTGTTGTTGTTGGTAAAAGGCCTCCTCTTGGTGTTTCTTGATTTCATCAAGTTGTCTTCTATAATACTACATCATGTTTGCCATTTTGGCCATAGTGGATTCTACAAGAAGGGTTACCTCACTCTTTTGAGCTTGATCGGGAGGTAGAGCAAGCATTAGGGAAATACCCACCTACCACTAGAGAAAAAGTATTTGGATTAAAACTAGGAGTAGTCCTATTTTTCTCATGTTGATAAAATGAGGAGGGTTGATTGGCATTTTCAAAAAATGGGGGTGAATAAAAATTACACCCATGGTATGTACCCATCATGAAAGAATTCAAAATAAGGAACTAGTATCATACCATTGTTTTGCCAAAACTTGTTGAGGTCTGTTGCTTGAAAGAAGTTAATTCCAAAGGTTTAGATTGAAGAACACACCAATTCTTTAGATGGCTTGAGTTCTAGATTGCATGAACCACTAGATTTCTTCTTTGTAGAGTCACCCGGTATGTAGAATGTTGCCTCCAAAGGTTGAATTTTCTGATAGACATACCAGCTATCACCAAAAGATAAGAAAGCTTGAACCCAAGATGGTTCAATCTATCCCATCGGGCATACCAAAAACTGTTGATGCAAAAGTGTACACCCTTGATGAACTCTCAAGTTCATCCACCCTGTGTCACATGGAAACAACCTCCAAGTGTGGGACCTTGCACTGTTGAGGTTGAATCTTTGGAGAAGGTCGACTTCCAATCCAATCTGAGTGCAAGTGTTGGACCAACCCAATGCTGATAAAACCTAATCTGCTGATCTGATAGGGAAAAGGGAGAAAGAGGGGATGCTTGAAAGAGGGGAAATAAGGCTTGCACCTAGACTAAAAAAATGATCTTCCTGCCTATAATTGCACAAGATATCAATAAAAGTAAACCAAGAATATTCACAACTTTCTATCCTAATTAGTTTCCTAAAGTATGAGTGAAGGTCGGAATTCTTATTGAAATAAAAAGGAGTTGCACTTAGCTCACAGATGAAGTTCTAAGAGGGATTAACACAACCACCTATACTCAAAAAACAAACAAGCATACATTTAGATAAAAGGGTAAAACTTTACACAAGTTATCCAAATAAAAGTCGGCAAGATAGCTAACTTTATTCATACAAAGGCAAGGCAAAATTTACAAATGTAGAAGAACATGAATTCTACAAGAGAAAATGAGAGAAGATCCTGAGAATAGGCTACAAGATTTGCCTTTATAGTTGAGGCATAACTCAAAATTGAACTACAACTAGAAACCCTAACCCCACCTAAGGTTAGGTTACAAAAATATCTCAGAGGAAGATCATATCAGAAAATGATCTGATGGCGTGTGAGTACAGTTTGAGAAAAGTCCATCATCCCGAAGAGAAGCAAAATATCCCTACAAAAAGGGGAAATCTCTATGAATGGTGCATCTAAGATGGAGTATGCGGGGAAAAAATTCTTCATTCTGCAATGAAGATGCATGTGTGGCATCCAAAATTAGCCTGCACATCAAGTCAGGAGTAATGGCACAAAGATATGGCAGTTGGATCAAGATTGGATCTGAAGCTGAGCACTAACTGAGTAGAAAAAGGACTTCGACCATCGACCTGACAACTACCTCTGTAGAATATTTAAAATTTAACGCCCCCTACAAGCTTGAAATTTGGTCGCTCGAACATCCTAGGTGCATGAGAATGGATGCACAAGATTGGGCCACATAGCCTTCCAAAGGGCTCAATCTGAGTTTAAAACATGGTCATTGATCGACCTCTTTAAGAAAATCAAGCAGTACCAAATGAGCCACATAGTGAGCTAGCCCCACCTATCTATCGTTGCTTCACAGCGCTTGAAAATTATTTGCTATGTAACCTTGCAAAACAATGATGAAGTGTTGACTAACATGACATGTTATTCACTTTATCACTATTTCACAGGCCTGAGAATGGCCTTGGAGACTATCATTCCAAAACAACAATATTGCCTTTCCTCACCGCAGTGATTATCGCCATTTCACATCCTAGCATTTGTCTTTGGCCTTTACTACCACGAAATGGTGATAACCATTTATGTTATCCCTACTTGAGCTTGCAGCTTCATGGGTTGGGCCCCACCTTCACTCTTTGACTTTGCCAAATTGTGAAGGCCTTTATAATGCCACCACTTTTTTACCACGTATCACAATTGGGCCCACAATGACCCCTTTATCTCAAAAATTCCTAGAGGAAGATGGACCACAAAATGAGCTGGCTCTGCCAATTGTCGCCATACTACCACCTACCTACCAAAGGATCTTTCTCTGTATCATGGGTGGACCCCACCATCAGTTATAACATTGGCAAAACCACAAAACAATAAGGTCTTCATTGTTTCACAAAGTGGACCCTGCCACATTAGCCAACTGTCGTGAAATGGCAAAACATACCTTCCCTTCACCATTTTGTGAAGGGAAGGAAGCCTTGACAAAACTAATTTGCGAACCCATGAAACCATAAGCTTTCCCCACTAGCTAGTAGCGAGAAATAAAATGATTCGGCCTACCATGGACAAGGACCCTCCAATCGGTGGAATTTAAGTGATTTGACTGGTTGAGGCAGTCAACAAAATATTAGAAATTGAAGCCCGGGGAGGTCACTAACCTTCGTGTTATGCACTGCTCTAAAAAAAGAATAGAGGCATCTCCTTCTGCTGAGCATGACTAATGTGACGTGTTAGTCACACTAAATTCTAAGATCATATTTTTGCAAGGGTTGCCACAAAAATTGCCAAAAGTCACCTACAAGAATCATTGAGATTCGACTAAATTGTTCATGTTGTCTGCGAGGGAATGCTTGACATAACCGGATGTCTATTTTTAACAACAATTTAGGACCCAAAATCTCATCTCATCTATTAAAATGTATTCCAAATGTTTAATTTTTTCTTGAAACAACATCAATGATTGTCCTGTCAAAGGGTGCATCTATTTAATAGGTATTCAGAGTGTCACATGGATTGTAGTTACATGTACATTATATGTAGCAACATCGATTGGGGCAAGCACCAACAACAATTTTTTTCTATCACCTGTGGCAGTGTTAATACTTTTCCTAATGTTATCTATTAAAAATGATTTTCCAGTACCTAATGTCCCTTTTATAATCATTCATAAAGGTGGCGTGTCATTTTTTCCATTATGATGATGGAGGATGATATCATGTGCCAATTGTTGTTTAGTTGCCAACTGGCAAGCTGATTTATTTATAGGCGTCAATTTCTAATTAAGTGATTGGAAAGGGTTTTTACTTGCAGCTAGAAACTGAACTACAATTGTATCTAGATGTTCAGGAATAGTATTGTGATACTAAATGAATTTAATATCATAGTCACATCTGCCAAGCATTTGTAGGTCATTTTTGTTAAAGTTATTTGTGGCACCCATTTGTGAAAGGTATTCCTATTCATAAAGGTCTGTCTCATCTACATTTTTAGAGCTATCATTCTCATTGTTATCATTATTTAGAGAAATGCAATTGTCAACAATTTTGTCAATGTGCCAACCAGAGTAGCCACTCAACTGCAACAATTTCCAATTTGTTATTATTTGTTCTTTGGAAGTGTCGATGTTGATAGAGATGTCATGAAAGTGACTATATAGTAGCAGCTCAATCCAATAGAATGTCTCAAATTGGTCATCATCTTCATTTGGGGCCACTTTTAATAGTGGATAGATGCTGACAATAATTTTGTTTTCCCTCTTTTGCCACTTTTGTTTTCTATGATGAGGATTATCTGAATTTTTTTGTGCTGCATCTATCATACTTATGCTGTCGATTTTAATTGGATGTTCCATGTAAGAATGGATGTACATACAAATTTTATCACCATCAGTTGATTGTGTGACACGTTGGAGTATTTTCCTAGACCAACATTCAATGATGTAAATTGTCAGCTACAACATACAAGTGGTAATTTTGTAACATATGGCATGTTTCTTGAGCGCTTATCGCATGGTCTACAATGATCCCCATCATGAATTTTTGGTATGCTAATAAGATTTTATCTTTAGGTTTTGTTGCAGATACTACCTTTCTTAGCATTTCAATGTAGCTTTCTGATTTAGAAGGATATTTTGAAATATATTGCAAGATAGTTTTTCTTGAAATGGCAGGTTGACAATCAATATTTTCCCTCCAAATTAAAAGCATCACAGGATTATGAATGTTTAAACAATTGTCATTTCTTGCAGTCTTATATGATGGGTTGTTGCCATTGTCGATCGACAATGTTGAAGTTTTATGTTCAGTCTATGGCACTTTGTAGTATCATTCTAAAATGTGGCCTTTTTTTTAGGCATGTATTTTATGTACATTTTGTGTATCTTTGGACCATATTCACAAATTCTTCATAATATAATGCAAGGTCAAACAACAAAATCTATGGATTTTGAGCGAGGCATGGATTAGATAGTGGAGGGTAATAAACTCTACTCAAACGTTCAGTTTGGCTATGGGGATTCCATGCTGAAACATTTCTGTCAAAGTAATCTTTTGCAGATTGTACTTCATGACTGTTAGACCAGTCAATAGAATCCACATTGGGAGCTCCAAGCAACCATAGGAAACCATGTATATGTGCAGACCCATGGTGTTTCCATTCATATATGTACCAATAGTATTTTACACCATACAATTTTTTGATAATTTCTTATCAGAATATTGTAAATATACTACACAAGTACAAGGTTGTTATGTGTGGATTATTGATTAAATTTTCTATAAACTATTTTTTTGGAGGTTGTACATTAGGGCAGCCATTGTCTAAGAAAAATTTATGTAGGTCTGGCCATTTTGTATCAGTGTAGCTCAGAGTGAAAAAGAGTGTAGGGATACCCAATTGACAAATCATTATAGTCATCTCTTTATGAGATTTGTTCCAATAAGTGTGTGTCCCTCAAAGGGATGCTGCAAATCACATTAGTTGATGTTGCAGTTGATCGACAGGTGTGATCTACAAACGTTCGGGTAGAGCTTGCAAAGTGTTCGGGAGAGGTTCTTCCAAATTAATTTTAATGAAAACAACAGTTGATTGTTGTGAACGATGCCTCATCATAATATTGTATATGTAATAGTGAAACCTAACATGTTTTCCAAATCTTTGATCATTGTATCTAATTAAGTGTAGACCATATTCATGCAAGTGGACATGTCTTGGGTGTGGTTGAAGTGGGAGCATAAAACCAACTGGGAACAATGTTGGGAATGCCATGTCAAGAAAGCCTTCAATGTTGTATTCATTTATAGGGCAGGAGTTTATTTGAGGCCAAGGCAAGATGTTGGTTTCAACACTTTCCAATTGCAAAATTTTCTTTATTGCATCAAGTTCACATGTTGCACATGGCATCTTAGGGATAAATGACAATGAATTTTTGAAATCATCTTCATTTTGACCATCTATATTTTGTTCTTCCATTGGCATAGGTGTATCATCAGCACTTCCTTCCAATGTGTGTAGCAAATTCAAAATATTTGTGCTAGTCTCAAGCAATAAATTTGCAGCATCATAATCTATTGCAGCATCGTGATAGTATCGGTCATGTTGGATTTTGTAAGTGAATGCATTCAAAACATGAAATTTATTAACATAACAATCATAATTTTTGTCTTGCATATTGGACCTATGGATTATGAGGATTTCAAGGTCTTGTAGCCTGTGGCAAGACTTTTTCAATCTTTGAAATATCTTGTGAGAAACTTATAGTATGATCAGTGTATTTATATTGGCCTCCTCCTGCATGGGTAACTTGCAAAAAATGTGCAACTCTATCTATAATCATTTTATCTACATGGGAAAGCCTTTTTAAAACTACGGGCTACTCACCAAGATCTAAACTATTTGCCATAGAAAAATGATGAATGCCCTTTTCAGCAAAACATCTTAATCAAATAATGTGTGGTTGGCTTGACCGTATAAACATACCTATATACCTTTTCTTACAAATATTGCATGTATGGGAATCTAACAATGCATCTATTTATTTTCAGAAAGATGTCAATGCTTGTTTGTACTATGTAGAATACAAACAATTTGTCATCAAGTGATTACCAAGTGTATTATTTGGCATTGCTTATCCAATGACAACTTGCTCAAGTAATGGTAGCTTTGCTTGTTGAATTATAGGATTGTTTGTAGGGTGTTCGTGCATTTCAATAGAAACCATTCTTTCTACTATGTGTTGCATATTAGGCCTGTATTGCGATGTATCTGGCTATGGTTATGTGGTTTTTGGAATTTGGGAAGCTGCTGACATAGAGGAGGCTATTTTTTGACTTTGTCATTGTATATGATGCTTTCTTGAAATATCTTCATTGTGCTATGCATAGTATTTTTTATTTCTCTCTTTTTTTTTGGCTTTTTTGTAATCAGGCTCTTCTATTGCACTTTGAATGGATATCTATAACATGTTGTAGGGGTAGAGTGCATTAGGTTGTGTACATTAAAGAAAGAAAATTATAAGAAATATTAATTTGTTTGGTCTATATTTATACATAAATTTGTATAGCTATATGTATTTTTTTGCCTTTGTTTTTGTAAACATGTATTGATCCACTCAAGGAATTTGGAAAGGCTTCATTAAACAATGCATGCTTATATTTATCCATCTATAAGTATGTATAGTTGCATGTGGACACATAATTTATTTTATGCATCTATATATGAATGCATATATACAAACAAACATCTAATTTTGAATTGATTTATGCATCCATGTATGTGGTTGAACACTGCACAAACTTATTTATATGAATATGTCAATCTATATGGATATGCAAAGACATGCATGGGAAACATTTCATGTGCCTATGGATGTTTATAAATTTACAGTTTTTTTTTCAATTGCATATATTTTTTTCTTTTTCTTCTGTGTATAACCAAGTTATGGAATCTTTGTAGAGCTTGAATGTAGAAGAATTAATTAAAAAGTATTGCAATCTTCCAAGAAACTGGTAATTCATACCACCTTTGTTAAAATCTTGATAAATGGTGTATTGATTGATGTCTTTTTGTATGCATGCATTAATAATCGTGCACATTTGCATCTAGATACATATTTTGTTAGATGTATCTATATATTTAAACATGTATACAAATACATATGTGTATTTTTCATATGCGGCCTGGCAAAAATACATAAAGTATTCTAACCATGTATACAACAAAAAACATAGAAGCATAACATGAAAAAAAATTGTTATATTAAAAAACAAAGGTGTTGTCGACATGTTTTTTAATGTTTCGATATAGTTGTTAGTGATAGTCTTAACATGAAACTAAAGCTGTTGAGACAAAGGAAAAAGGGGAAACGAATTAAACCAGTACCAATATACTGCAAAATCTGAAATGATTATAATCGCATTGAGTTGCAACTAAGCTTTGCACATAAAAGATAAAACAAATAGATGTATGGAAGAAGTTGTAAATATATAGAATGCTGATTTTGTTTGTTCGAACACATCATTGTAACTAGTGGGGAACAACTATATTCAATACTATACATTTATAGCATGACCATTGATCATACATGAGGAAATATTTCAAATATAAAAGGAATAATTGAATGGAAAGGAGACAAGAAGAGTAAATATCATGCAAATTTATTTTCTAAATATGACAAGTCTAATGTACATAGATTTATAGAACAACAGGCATATAATCACATTACCCAATTAATAGACACATAGGTATATATGGATATTGTGTGTGTGAAAAGTGGTAATCCGTAAGCTATAAGACACAACACTTCAATAAATCATTACATGCATGGTTAGACAGATATAATCAATGAATGTAAAAACCATAACAAATTGACTTATTGCCTCCTAAAAGATGCAAGTATAGACTTGCTCTCAGATTTATCTAAGCAATACCGATGAGTAGACTACACCAAGATGAAGGATTTAATTTATATGAGCACAACATTAAGCTAAATGGATGCAAGATTAAGAAAATTAAGCTATATGGATGCAATATTAAGCTAAATGGATGCAAGCAATCATGATTAAACTATTATGCAAAAATCTAAGATGCAATAATGTAGTACCCCTTCTCGATCAGACTTTTTAGACTCATATTGACTTCTGTTGACTGTTCAGTGGATACATTATTGTTAAACTTTATTCAGACTTTATGCGATGTTATTATATGCTTTAACTTGATATGTGGTGTATGCTTTCATGCAGTATTTCAGTACTTATGTTAAATGTAGTTTTTATTGATTATTGTCATGGACTGACATTTACTTTATATGTGCGATACGTTATTTACATGTTTCGTGTTTGCAAGTGTATGGGATGCGAGGGGATGATTTTCCTTACTCACTCTGGTGAGACAAGGAATGCCACGATTCTCCTTCATTGATGTGTAGGTCATGTTTGTTTATATATTTGTCTATATGTACATGTGGTTCATTGATGTAGGATATTGTAGGTACAAGTATCGGGTAGGTACGGGGTATCAACTCCACCTGGTTTCACAGGTCTGAGCGTGCCTTATTTGTCTGATGGGAATGGAGGAGATAGTTATTGGACCCTAATTTGACCCACAGTTACACTCATGTGAGTGTTGTCAGTCATTCGTCTTTCCCATTTGACCGGTATGCGATTCATAGTGCTTTGGTATTTTCATTTTGTGAGTCGTTGTTTGATCATTCCTCATTTTGCATGCTTCTGATTATTTGAATAGTTTTAAAATTATGTGAATGGTGTTATTTTGTGTTGGCATATTTAATTTAATTAATATGCCCTTGAGTTTATTGATTTAATTAAATAATGGAGTTGTTAAATTAAATGGTTAAATTGCATGTTATATTGTGAAAATAGTTGTATTAAATTATTTGAAAAAGAAATAATTTAAATGCTATGCTATTTGAATTTTAGTGAAAATGTTGAGTTAAATTCTTATGGGAAAAGAAAATAAATAAAAGCATTTTCATTTACCTTTTAGTTTAGCTTTTAGAATTTTTATAAAAAAAAATTGTGTCATGTAAAGTGAAATTAGATTTCCTTTACCCTTTTTAAATATTTTATTCGTATTGGTTGAGGAAACTTTTAACCTAAAAGTTTAGGTTGAAAATATTTTTGGCTATATTACCTGTGAGTTCACAGGAAGAGAGGAGGCATCTTTGAAAACCAAAAACTTGGAAACCATTTGGAAGGAGGAATCTGGATTTGGAATTGGTATGCAGGTTTTGAGCTATTCCACAAATTTTCTTCCAGGATTGCTTTGTAGGTTGGGTAAAATTCTTTCTTGTGTTTCAATAAAAATTTGAATGTTTGAGCTTGTTCCCTGTGTGTTTGTTTAAAATTTGTTAAATCTTATTGGAGATTCTTGTTGAAAGTTTGATTTGGAAATATAATTGTTTTCTATTGAATTTAATTAAATCCCAAATCAATGTGTTGTATGTTGAAAATAAACTGTCCAATATCTTGTTGGCTGGGTGCTTTCAAGTTCTTTGTAAATTTTAGTATTTGATTATTTTCTCTATTTGTGTTGTAAGGAATAGATTTTGTTTTCTAAATGATTGCAAGTTTCTATTTGTCCAAGATTTGGGGATTATGCTGGCAAAATTTTGTTAATTTGCCTCTTTGCATGATGCAAGGAGTTTTCCTATGTGTGAAGAAACATAGAAATGAATCAAATCCCCTCTTATTTCTTAATATTTTTTTGAAATTTTGCCCAAGATCTTTAGATTTGGGTCTTTAATGCCTTATTGGTTTGACAAAATCCCTTATTGAAAAATTTCATTGCAAGAATAAAATTTTGTTCATTACCAATGAAGTTATGTGTTATTAGTTTTTTTTTTTAAATAATAATAAATTGAACCCCACGTGGCAGGGTATTCCCACCATGTGGGATGGTAGTTGTTGCTATCGTAAGGTAGCAGCACTACCGGCAATAGTGACTACTACCAAAAGGTAGCACCACTACCGACAATAGTGACTGCTACCATATGGTAGCAACACTATTGGTTTGTAGTGTCTCCTACCGTATGGTAGAAGCACTACCGGTAGGTAGCCTTAACTGCTTAATAACAACGCATGATTAAATTATGTTTTTGTTTTAAATATAATTTTATATATATATATATATATATATCTTAGGATGATGTATTATAAATGTGGGGTGTTTTTATTTGTTAAAATGATTATGATTGTTTCCTGTTCTAATTGAAAGAGGTAAATTGTATTTTTTTTATTAGTTAGATTCTAGTCTTATGAGTCCAACAATGACTTGAATTTATCTTAATCATTATGGTGATTCTTTATTAAATTGAATTAATGAATTTACAAGCGTTTCTGATGTTATTATTCTCAAAGATTGTCTGAATTCAGTCTTAGTGAATTTAGCATTTCTTGTAAGGAGTTATTTTGTGCATTTCTTATCTATGTTCATTCACCTTGTTGTGGTGTATTTTGTACCTCTGGATCAGGTGTTGTATTTATGACCTCGTTGTTTTAACCATATTGTGCCTATTCCTTATGGTTAACCAAGGGTCAGTAATTCCATGTTTTTGGTCACCTATATTTTGATAGTGGTGTTATGGTTGTCTTTTTTTCCATAGGGTCCTCGTAGAGTGACCATGTTTGTTTAGTGTCCTATGAGAGAGTGGCTTTCAAGTGGGGGCTGCACCCGAAGTGGTTGGCAAGATAACCCCTTGAAAGTTAGATAATAAGTGATAACCTAATAATTGATTAGGGGGTGGGTAGTTTATAACATTAATTAAGATATTGTACCTTGTGCATGGTTGAGTTCTCGTATAGGCTCAAGATGAAGTGGGAAGGCCTGGAATGGAAAACCAACCACCTTGTCTTCACGAAGGTTTGGTAGGGTCCGCATGAGACTTAGATAGAACCGGGGGTTCAAGAAAGGTTACCAAGATAACCCAAGATGGGGGCCAGGACCTATGGAGGCCTACCAAGGGTAACCATCATAAAGCTATGTGATGACACTCTCTCTTTAGGTTCACTAGTGTATTGTGATGTCGAGTTCACCTGGAGTATTGTGGAGTCATATTCTACTATCATCCACGTCTTGCTTATGCTTGCTTGAGGGTCTTCTGCTATCTCCTAGCACAGTGGGGTGATTCTGTTTTGGGATCACATGGTCGGGTGGTAGTGCCACTTCCCATCAAATGTTCTTGTTTGTGCCTTCATGTGAGGATTGGCTTTGCCGGTGTTCTTGTGGTTTGTAATTCGTGCATCATCTCATGTTGGAGATGATTTCCCTTTTGAGACCTATGTGGTCATTTGTATTAATGGATTTATGTAACCTTGTATTTGGTAAAGATGTAATCTTTATATGTATTATTGGGAGCCATGTATTTGTTGAATAATGTAATCTTAAGTTATTGGATGTTATTCTATCGGTTATCCATATGCTATGTGCAAATGCTTTATTGAAGAGAAATTATATTGTAATACTTTCAATCTTTAAATGGTATAATCTGTTATGTGAATATGGTTTATTATGCTCAATGAGTAATTGATGGATAATTGGATTAACCTTATTTATGGAATTTAACCTTTCGTTTAATTCTTCGATGGTAACCCTTTTGGAATTCTTGTGTGAGTCTTCCGCTTGTGTTATTATTGTGCAATGTAGTAATTGAAGCACTTAATGTGATTTATACTTTTTTTTTAAATATTATTTCACCCTTAGTTGCTTAGTTGGGTGGTTATTCCTTTGGGGTTCCTCGCGGGGCATTACAAATAATCTCAAAGCACAATATTCTCAATGACTCTAGAGAAAAAACAACATAATAACAATAAATCTCCAGGGTGTTTTGAATGAGAGATGAAAGGTTGAATTTATAGAGAATCCAAAGAGAGACCAATGGTCAAGATCGATTAATGATGAGCGGTTAAGATTCCTCAAGAAAAAGCACAATCCAGGTGAATTGAAATGATTGGATGCTTTGATTTAGTTTCAGAGAAGATCAGATTTAATTAATCTTGAGATAAATTCCAATTAAAGCCTGATTAAATGCATTGAGATTATAATTTTGAGTTTGCATTGGAGATAAAATTAGTTGATTCCATGCACTTGAGATAAAATTAGTTGATTCCATGCACATTCCTTTTATTTTCTCAAGTTTTTTATTAGAAAAGGCCTCTTCAATGAAACTAAACCTCTTTCCTCAAGATTTGCTTTGAGTTTTAAATTTAGAGAAAATGATATTTTCAATTTAATTACCTTTCTTTCTTTTCCTAGATTTCTCAAGTTATCTCAAATTAAGAAAAAGAAATATCTCATGTTGATTTCTTTTCTCAATTTAATTCATTTTTTAAAATTAATTATTTTTTGATGATTTAATGGCAAATTGATTTATTAATTAAAAATGTTAGGATATTTAATTAAATAATAAGATAATTGATTAAAATAATTTACTTAGAATGATTAATTAATTAAATAAACATTTAATTAATTTAGAATGATTTATTTTCCATGTGACATTGACGACCAAGCAATTAATTAATTAGGTGCTCAAGATTGATTTAATTGCCTTTGGTTAGGATCTTGGTGATGTAGTCGAGATTAGGGGCCCATAGTTTAGGTGACCATTTTTAGGGTATTACAAATATATTGATAGTCACACACACATAAAAAAGTATTTATATGTATATATGTTTATCTCTGCAGACATATATATAGAATGTGAATCTTTGTAAGCTTGTATATTGTTCACATATACATATTCAAATGTATGGTTAAACATATTGAAAAGTACAATTGATAAGCATTTAACATACAAACATGATCAAATATTTGAAAGACATAAATATTGATGCAGCTCAAATCAGACAAGGATACCAAGTATCATATAGGTTTTTTTTAAATTTGGCAACTGCAATGTTTGTGTAAATATACGTGCACGGGCATATAAACAGACAATCTGATTTAAACATCCATAGATACATGTGCATTTTTCTATGCTTGTATAGTTAAGTTGCACATATTCAAATATATGGCCATACATAGGGGACAACCTTTACCCATGCATACAAACATGTATCAAACCACATAGGCAGATGACAAATTGTTAAAAAGCATAAGAAAAATAATAAAAAAGCATTGACTATATAATTATCTACATATTAAGATAGTTGTTTGAACCAGTATTCAAACAATTATTAACATATTAATTGGTCTCACAAAGCCTACAAGGAAAAATAGAGTTCAAATAGTGGTATAGACAAAAAACTCAACACTGTGATAATTGGAGTTATTTTCAATGGGGTTTTCTCAATCATTAGGTAAACCACCAACATCTACTACGGATCTAAAATATGAACATTAACCAGCCTATGGGAAAATAGAATGATCTATTTTTCATGAAATTATGTAGCTCCACCCACGTGACCAATCTCTGTGAGAAAAACACTACACTCAGCTTCGTAGTCATTTTTTTGCAGCTTCGATGATTGTTTCTTTTACTCTTGATTCAAAATTGTAAATATTAGTGGTGAGTGCCAGATTAAAGATGTAATACACACATGTAGCATTATCAATAATAGCATGAGGTGTTCTTTCTGCGGTCATATCATACTACAACATGTACAACTCCTTCGCACTTATCCTTAACAATTGTTTCCTAGCCTGATCAAAGGCAATAGCCCAAAGGTTACATGTATGGTCATGCAACTTTATCTATAATAAGTATTTATAATTGCATTCTGGGACATGTGCTTGGAATCTAGGATAGTACCAACCACTTTCTTTTTGCTGTGTACATTTCTTTTTACATTCTTTTCCATTGATTTGCAAAGGATGAGCTAGATAAAAAAGGATTAGGTTTAATAAATCTCACAAAAGCTCTTATTGTAGTGTGGACAATTTCTAAGAAAACACTAACACGTTCAAGGATAAATTAAATTATCATTCTACTGTATCAAGAATTAAGCTTGGAAGGAGGCAAAGAAGGGGGGAGGAGTTCTGATGGTATTTGTCCTCATGCTATTAGTGGCTCTGCCTCAGGGATGGCAGGGTTAATATTGAGAGTGGTTGTTGTCGTTGTCTTAATCAAATTTACATTGAAATAACCAAAACAACCACCTATTATAGCAAGGACCGTGAGGCTTCCAAACACATGCATATTTTTCAAATCCTCACCTAATCCTTCCCATGTTATACCCCATAAATTAACATTAATACTCATAGATGACATATAATTTATTTTCACTATTCTCTTTCTCACCTCACTGTTAGGTCCCGGAGACAACTGAGAGGGGGGGGGTGAATCAGTTGTCAAATAAATTGAAACCAAAAACAACTTAACCAACCTTAATTCTTAATACTGATAAACCAAACTTTATACCGGTAGACATTTTATCAGTTAATTGCAGTACCAGTAAAGATTAATGCATGAAACTGAAAGACAATAACATTCACAACACATAACACCAATATTTGTATGTGGAAACCCTGTAAGGGAAAAAACCACGGTGGGAAACCTTACCCACAATCAAATGATACTACTACAGATAGTATGTGTATACAAATGGGGTCTGCACATGCAGAAAGGCCAAGTGCCTAGAGATCACTGCTCAAACACAAGTAGGAGTCAAACTGACTACAATTGGATGGTTAAATCCAATAATGATGTACTACTCAAAATAGCATCTTCATATGTTGGATTCAATACCGGTGTAGTTCTAATATGTCTTCACAAAAACCTTTCTTCACCTTCAAATGATGTCTGCATGTATAGCTCTACTTATTCTCACATATACCTTCTTAAAATTCCTTTCCCCAATCGCATATCGATCTTACAAATAAGATCTTACATATATACCATAACCTAAGACCAATTTTAGTAGGTTGGCTCTAAAAGATATTACAATAAAATCAATTACAAGTAAATCAATAACCGATGCAATATTCGATTCAACATGTTGGTTTAATGCATTTACAATAACAACAAAATCATTTCCAAAGCGTGTCGTGCTGATTTGGAATAGATAAGCCTGTCGATGCTTATTCTGGACCTATTTGTCGGTAACAAAAAATATGCAAATATGAATATACCAATGAACAAATATCCAAGACAAAGTGTCCAAACGATGTCTTCAACATAATCAAGTGATTTCCATGTCATTCCAAGTGTCGGTGTACCAGATACTGGTGATTGTGCATAAAGTCACTTGCTTGCCGGTGAACATTGCCGATTCTCCAAAGTGCCAGAGTTGATAAGTGTTAATAGGTGTTGACATCAATGACAAAACCCTATCAACATAACCAAAATACCAACAATCTCCCCCTTTGGCATTGATGGAAACACAAGATGGAAAATCCATCAAATTACCAAAACATAAATGCCAAATACCAAAAACCAACAATCTCCCAAAAGAGATCATAACCAGAAATCAAAATTCAGATACAGAGGGTAATCAATCTCTCCCCCTGAGAGTAACATGTGTTTTCCTTGTGTTTTTTCATATCAATCTCTCCCCCTTTGACATCAAATGCCAAAGTTACTACAAAACCAAGTACAAATATGAAATACTAACTAATTCAGTATACCAACTACTCCCCCTGAGAAGTAGCTCTCCTCATCAAAGCTGGAGTAAAAGATTTCTCTATTAGTTCTATCGGTTGATGACAAACATCAACTTTCTAAGTCTCTACTGGTGGGGGTATGACCCCAACCCGATCTCTGAGATATTCAAAAGTCTCCTTAGGCAAGGGCTTAGTGAAAATATCTGCAATCTGCTCTTTAGTATTCACATAAACCAATTTTACTTCTTTTGCTTCAACATTCTCTTTTAGAAAATTCAATCTGATAGAGACATGTTTAGTTTTAGAATGTAGCACCGGATTCTTAGATATATCAATTGCTATTGTATTATCACAATAGATAGTTATAGGTTCTTTGCATTTTACCTTTATGTCCTTCAACATTTGCTTAAGCCATAATATCTGTGTACAGTTAGTTGCTACTGCAACATATTCTGATTCTGCTATTGATAAAGATGTGCAACTTTGTTTCTTATTCAACCAAGAAATTAATTTGCTTCCAAGAAAAAATGCTCTACTGGTGGTGCTTTTTCTGTCATCCACATCTCCTGCCCAATTTGCATCTGTGTATGCACATAATTCAAAGTTTTCATCTCTAGGATACCATAAGCCAAGATTTGTAGTGCCTTGTAAGTACTAGAAAATCCTTTTTATTGTTGATTCATTATTTTCTCTAGGATTACTCTGAAATATTGAAACAATACATACTGCATTCATAATATCAGGTCTTGTTTGTGTCAAATACAGTAGGCCTTCTATCATAGATTTGTACCTAGTTAGATTAATAGGTGTAGATTCATCCCTTAGTGATAATTTGTCATTTGTAGTCATAGGTGTGCTTAACGGTTTAGATTTTTCCATCCCAAATTTATTTAGTAACTCCTTCAAGTACTTGGATTGACTCAAGAATATACCTTTATCAGTCTGTGAAATCTGCAATCCTAAAAAGAAATTTATCTCTCCAATCATAGACATTTCAAATTCATGTTGCATTTCAATAGAAAAGTTTTTACATAATCCATCTTCTCCTCCAAAGATTATATCATTAACAAAAACTTCTATAACCAAGATGTCATCATTAGTCACTTTGTAGTATAAGTCATTGTCATCATTACCTTTAGAAAATCCAATCTTCAAAAGATATTTATCCAATCTAGCATACCAAGCTCTTGGAGCTTGCTTCAACCCATACAAAGTTTTCCTTAACCTGCAAACCATATCTTTGTTATCTGCCAAAGAAAATCCATCAGGCTGCTCAATGTAAACTTCTTCTTCAAGATCTCCATTCAAAAATGCACATTTAATATCCATTTGATATACTTTGTAGTTCTTGTGTGCTGTAAAAGCCAAGAATAATCTGACTGCCTCAATTCTAGCTACCGGTGCAAAGGTTTCATTATAATCAATTCCTTCTTTTTGAGAATATCCCTTACACACTAATCTTTCTTTATTTCTGATTACCTTACCATCTTCAGTAAGTTTGTTTTTGAATACCCATTATGTTCCAATCACATTTTTGGCTTTAGGTTGGGGAACTAATGTCCATGTGTTATTCTTCTCAATTTGTTCTAGTTCCTCTTCCATAGCTTTAATCTAGTGTTTATCTTCACATGCCTCATTAATTGATGATGGTTCAATTTGAGAAATAAGAAATACCTCTTCATTTGCCAATCTTCCTCTTGTCATAGCTCCTTGATACTTGTTCCCAATTATCTGATTTTCTGAGTGGTTCAATCTTACATACCGGGGTGTCTTCATTTGTTGTTGTTCCTCAATTACAATGGAATTTTCAGATGATACTGATGTAGATGGATCTTTATTCTATACCAGTGGATTCAATGTAGGTTCATTTGTCAGTATTTCTATTGCCGGTTCAAAGTCTATATACCTTGAAGTTCCTCTAAATTGTTCATCAATCTTCACATTTGAACTCTCAACAATTTTTTGCCAATATACTCATCTCTTCTAATATAGCATTTACTTCCAAATATTCTAAAATATTTAAGAGTAGGAGTAATACCAAACCATAGTTCATGAGGGGTCTTACCAGTTTCACCTTTGATGTGAACTTTGTTGAATGTATAGACCACTGTGCTTACTGCTTCTCTCCAATATACATGTGGTAGATTTGTTTCAGATAACATACTTCTAGCTGCATCCAAGATAGTTCTGTTTTTCCTTTCTACAACTTCATTTTGTTGTGGTGTCTGGGGTGCTGATAACTGTCTTCTGATTCCATTCACTTCACAGAATGTATTAAATTCCTTAGATGTAAATTCACCTCCTTGATCTGATCTCAGATATTTGATTTTCTTACCGGTTTCATTTTCTACCATTACCTTAAATAGTTTGAACTTCCCAAGTGCTTCTGATTTTTCTCTGAGAAAAGTAACCCAACACATTCTAGAATAGTCATCAATGATTAGTATGAAATATCTATCACCTTGTAAGCTTTTAGTTCTAGCTGGACCACATAAATAAGTGTGAATTAAGTCAAGAGAATTATTGGATTTTTCTGGAATACTTTTAAAAGATGCTCTAACTTGTTTTCCAAATTGACATTCCTTACATATCAGATTGTGAGGTTTAACAATCTTAGTAAGTCTCTAACTGCCTTAGTAGTACTGATTTTTACCATGCAATCAAAATTTACATGACAGAGTCTCTTATGCCATAGCCAACTTTCATCAATATGTGCAATCAAGCGTGTCTTTTCATTGTTATTCAAATGAAAGATGTTACCTCTAGTTTGATTACTGGTTGCAATTTCCAAACCAGTTCTGTTCATAATTTTGTATTTTCCATTCTTGAATTGTAACTAAAATCCTTTCTCAACTAATTGACCAACACTCAAAAGATTATGCTTTAAACCTTCTACATAGTAAACATTGTCAGTATTATGCTTACCATCAAGAGATATAGTACCTTTTCCTTTGATCAAACAAGCTTTATCATCTCCAAATCTTACCAGACCTCCATTATACTCCTGAAAGGTCAAGAATTTACCTTTATCACCAGTCATATGATGTGAACATCCTGAATCAATAATCCATTCATCCTTAACTTCAGCTTTAGTTGCTAGGGCTTGCTCTACTGGTTGAACAGAAGGTGTTGGTTTATCTTCTGTTAG
The DNA here is from genome assembly GCF_030272615.1 of Cryptomeria japonica. Lineage (NCBI taxonomy): Eukaryota > Viridiplantae > Streptophyta > Pinopsida > Cupressales > Cupressaceae > Cryptomeria > Cryptomeria japonica. The sequence continues at coordinate 621,071,343 of NC_081411.1, forward strand.
AGAAACAAAAACCCATCCATTGTCTATCAGATCCTCATCAGAATCATCAGTGACTCCTTCATCAACAAGATAACAAGATTTGTCTTTATTCTTCTTAAATCTATATCTCTGATATTCAGGGTTAGGCTTGTATGTTCTTCTAGCGTCTTCTATTAATCTAGCATGTCTATCAGGGCATCTTGAAGCCATATGACCAATCTTATTACAATTAAACCATTTAAAGGGTGCTTTACCTTCATACTTACTTCCAACTAGACCTTTAGGCATTTTCCTTGCAAATAGTGCTTCAAGTTCTTCAAGTTCTTCATTTCCTCTCTTGCTTTCCTCAAGTTCTCTTGCATAAAAGGCTTTCCAATCAGATTTGTCAAATGATGGTGCAGATGATGTTGATGCCTTAAAAGCTAAATCTGTCTTTATAGTAGCAATAGGAGCAAATTCCTCAATTTCAAAAGCTGAAAGTTTTCCAATCAATGTGTCCCTAGTTACTGATGTATTAGGCATTGTTCTTAACTCATTTATAGCAGTAACTTTCATTTTATATGCCAGTAGAAATCCTCTTAAAACTTTTGAAACAATTTCATCTTCACTTAAGGTTCCTCCACAACATTTAATGCCCAAAACAATTTCATTTACTCTTTCCATAAAAGCAGAAATCCTTTCATCTTCTTCCATTTTCAGATTTTCATACCTGACTCGGAAGCTTTCAAGTTTTGCAATTTTGACTATGGAATCTCCTTCATTCAATGTTTCCAAATGATCCCAAATAGATTTAGCAGTAGACCTATCTGATAATCCCATGATTTGTTGATCTGATAATGTGCTCAAAAGTGCTTCTCTTGCTTTGCAATCATTTTTCTCATCTTTTCCTAAGGTAGGTGGATTAGACTGACTTTGAGTAGGAGCAATATAGCCATTCTTTGTAACATCCCAGATGTCCTTTCCAATGCAATTTAGATGTGTCTCCATTCTGATCTTCCATATGCCATAGTTGGTTCCATCAAGTTTAGGAATGTCCTTCCTAAAATAGTTAGTAGACATTGGATCTCCTCAAGCTGTTAAACTTCTGCAAAAAGAGGACTAAGCTCTGATACCAATTGTTAGGTCCCGGAGACAACTGAGAGGGGGGGGGGTGAATCAGTTGTCAAATAAATTCAAACCAAAAACAACTTAACCAACCTTAATGTTTAATACCAGTAAACCAAACTTTATGTCAGTAGACAGTTTATTAGTTAATTGCAGTACTGGTAAATATTAATGCATGAAACAAAAAGACAATAACATCCACAACACATAACACCAATATTTGTATGTGGAAACCCTTTAAGGGGAAAAACCACTGTGGGAAACCTCACCCACAATCAGATGATACTACTGCAGATACTATGTGTATACAAATGGGGTCTACACATGCAGAAAGGCCAAGCGCCTAGAGCTCACTACTCAAACACAAATAGGAGTCACACTGACTACAATTGGATGGTTTAATCCAATAATGATGTACTGCTCAAAATAGTATCTTCATATGCTTGATTCAGTATTGGTGTAGTTCTGATATGTCTTCACAAAAACCTTGCTTCACCTTCAAATGATGTATGCATGTATAGCTCTACTTATTCTCACATATACCTTCTTACAATTCCTTTTCCCAATCACATATCGATCTTACAAATAAGATCTTACATATATACCATAACCTAAGACCAATTTTAGTAGGTTGGCTCTAAAAGATATTACAATAAAATCATTTACAAGTAAATCAACAACCAATGCAATATCCGATTCAACATGTCGACTTAATGCATTTACAATAACAACAAAATCATTTCCAAAGCGTGTCATGCTGATCTGGAATAGATAAGCCCGCCAGTGCTTATTCTGGACCTATTTGCCAGTAACAACAAATATGCAAATATGAATATACCAATGAACAAATATCCAAGACAAAGTGTCCAAACAATGTCTTCAACATAACCAAGTGATTTCCATGTCATTCCAAGTGCCGGTGAACAATATATCCTTCCGGTGTACCAGATATCGATGACTGTGCATAAAGTCACTTGCTTGCCAGTGAAAATTGCCAATTCTCCAAAGTGCTAGAGTTGATAAGTGTTAATATGTGTTGACATCAATGACAAAACCATATCAACATAACCAAAATACCAAGACTCACTTCCATATTTTTTACATATTGTTGAGGTCTCTTCAACTCCAATCACGACACCAATAACATTAATTAAAGTATTGTTACTATAATTTTTAATTTCATCAATGGGCATGAATTGTGAAGCATTGTCTATTGCACGACCAGAAGGATCACAATGCTTCAATATTGAAGCTTCGTCCAAAATAATCTCAAGATGGTTGTTCGGTTTATTATATTTTGTATTCACTTCCCTAACAGATCCTTTTGACACATAATAAAATGCTCCAACTTCAATCCTGCCATAATGCAACTCTGTTGTATCATTGAAACACGTGATTCTAATTCTAGTCCCTTCATCATCTATAATGTCAAAATTTAACACTTGTCTAGAGGATTTTGGTGAACTTTACTGGTGCATTTTTCTCTCGCTTGTAACCCACCCTTCTATTGTCCATTTACTCTGATATAGGTTCAACCCTTTAATAGGGCTAATACTGGGAGAGGTGTTTTGCTCAACATGTGGAAAATGTATCCCAAAGTTAAGGGCATGTTTAGATGAGGGAAGTGTTTCTCACCCCAAACTTTGTTGTTCCTTCTCTCTAAAGAGGTACCTAGGTTTTCCAATCAACACACAAACTGTAATTTTGACATCTAAGCTTAATATAATGATAGTCTTGTAACAGGAAAAAGAGAAGATATTCAATAATCTACACATTATTTAAAGAAGCAACCAAAATTAACTTAAACAACAAGTAAAATATATTGTAAATCCCTCCTTTAGTTTCAAACAATTCTACATGTGTAACTTGTCAACAAGAGGATAGACCCTATCTTCAATGTCTCTATATGCAAGAGATCATTATACTTAGGTGGAAGCATGGCCAATTGCATGTGTGTTACATCAGAGAGGACGATTCTATAACATTCAGTTTCATGTTCATCTTCTTTCAATTTTTGAAAAGACAAAAGGTGAAGCAATGGAATTGGGAAATCATCACCAACATTGATAGATCAGATAGAATGTGAAGTCATCTCTAATTGTGGCTCGATTGCCTACAAGAACAAAACAATTGAGTTGGACACATATAAGAGGCATACAATTGTCTTTACATCGACTAAGCGGTGCATAAATGTCCTTTTAGCTATTTATAAATTTACGCATTTAGACAATATGAATATTTATGTATCCATCTATTTGCATTTATGAATATCATGTATGTATATATGTATGTGCATCCATATGATGCATATCTCAACTTAAGCATGAGCACATACTAGATATCCACCACAATGTATCCACATATGTGGTATTTGCATGCACGTAGTATATATACATGTGCCATTATATACATATGTTCTACTCGCCTGTGAATACACACACACACACATATATACATATACATATATAGATATATACATA